>NW_027640599.1:0-108000 GCF_949752795.1 Hyperoodon ampullatus | reverse complement strand
TACACTGCCTAGGATAATATAGTCATTTTGACAATGTTGATTATTCTAAGCCAAGAACATGGTATATCTTTCCATCTGTTTGTGTTGTCTTCTATTTCTTTCACTGGTGTCTTAGATTTCTCGGAGTCCTGGCCTTTTGTCTACTTAGGTAGGTTTATTCCTAAGTATATTTTTCTTTTTGATGTGATGGTAAATGGCATTGTTTCTGTAATGTATTTTTCTGACCTTTTGTTGTTAGTGTATAAAAGTACAACTGATTTCTCTATATTTATTTTGTGTCCTCCAACTTTACGAGATTTCTTTGATGAGCTCTAGTAGATCTCTGCTTTAGGATTTTCTATGTGCACTACCATGTCATCTGCAAACAATGACAGTTTTATGCCCCCTTTTCCAATTTGGATACCTTTTGTTTCTTCTTCTTCTCTGATTGCCATGGCTAGGACTTCCAAAACTATGTTGAATAATAGTGGCAAATATGGACATCCTTGTCCTGATCTTAGCGGAAATGCTTTCAGCTTTTTACCATTGAGTTTGATGTTAGCTGTCGGTTTGTCACATACGTCGAGGTGTGTTCACTCTAGGTCCACTTTCTGGAGAGTTTTTCTGATAAATATGTGTGGCATTTTGTCAAAAGGTTTTTCTGCATCTCTTGAGATGATCATATGATTATGATTCTTCAATTGGTTGATGTGGTGTATCACACTGATTGATTTGCAGATATAGAAAATTCCTTCCATCCCTGGGATAAATCCCACTTGATCATGGTGTACGAGCCTTTTAATGTACTGTTGGAGTCTGTTTGCAATATTGTGTTGATGATATTGGTATCTATGTTCATCAGTGATGTGGGTCTGTCCTTTTATTTTCTCTGTGAGGTATCTTTGTCTGCTTTTTGGTATCAGAGTATTGGTGGCCTCATAGAATGAGTTCAGAAGTTTTCTTTCCTCTGCAGGTTTCTAGAAGAGTGGCAGAAGGATAGGTGTTAACTCTTCTCTAAGTGGTTGGTAGAATTCCACTGTGAAGTCATCTGGTCCTGGATCTTCATTTGTTGATTCAGCTTTTAATTACTAATTGAATCCAGGAAAGGTAGTTGTTTAGTTCATATACTCCAGTACTTCCAGGTTCAGTTTTGGGAGATTGTACCTTTGTATAAATTTGTCCATTTTCTCTAGGTTGTTCATTTTATTGGCAAATGTTTGCTATTAGTAGTCTCAGGGTCCTTTGAATTTCCATGATGTTGATTGTAACTGCTTGTTTCTCATTTGTCCATTTATTGGTTTCAGCTCTCTCCCTTTTTTTTCCTGAGGAGTCTGGCTAAGGATTTTGAATATTGTTTACCTTTTCAATGAGCCAGGTTTTAGTTTCATTGAGCTTTTGTTTGTTTGTTGTTTGTTTTTTAGGCTCTGTTTCATTTATTTCTTCTCAGATGGTTATGATTTCTTTCCTTCTACCAACTTTGGGTTTTGTTTGTTCATTTTTCTGGAGTTACGTTTGGTGTAAAGTTACATCATTTATGTAAGCATTTTCTTCTTGTTAACTTCTATCACTGAAAACTTCCCTCTTAGATCAGGTATTGCTGCATCCCATTGGTTTTGGGTCATTGTGGGTTTTTTTATTTGTCTCTACGATTTTCTCTTAATTGATTTAATTGTAGTATAGTTGATTTACAATGTTTTGTTCCTTTTGCTGTACAGCAAATTGATTCAGGTACACACCTATCTGACTATCTAGGCATTCTTTTGCATTTTCTTTTCCAGTGTGCTTTATCACAGGATATTGCATACAATTTCCTCAGGTACACACTAGGACATTGTTCCTTTTTTAAATTAAATAATTAATTTACATTACAAAATGTTTATCTTCTTTTAGAATAGAGTTGAATAACAATGCTGTGTTAGTTGCAGGTGTGCAGCAAAGTGATTCAGTTATAAATTATATGTTCCTATTCGTTTTCATATTGGTTCCCATTTATTTAGGTTATTAAAAAATACTGAGCAAAATCCCTGTACTATACAGTAGGTCCTCATTTGTAATCTGTTTTAATAGAAGAGTGTGTACATGTAAATCCGAAACTCCCAAACTATCCCTCGCCCCCACGCCATTTCCTCTGGTATCCATAGGTTTGTAATCTGAGTGTGCGAGTCTGTTTCTCTTTCGTAAATAAGTTCATTTGTATCCTTTCCTTTTAGATTCCTTATAGAAGCCATATTGTGTGATAGTTTTACTTCACTTAGTATGATCATCTCCAGGTCCATCCATGTTGCTGTAAATGGCATTATTTCATCTTTTTGTTGGCTGAGTAATATTCCATTATATATATGTACCGCTTCTCCTTCATCCATTCTTCTGTCAATGGACATTTTGGTTGCTTCTGTGTCTTGACTAGGGTAAAGAGTGCTGCAATGAATATTGGGATGCATGTATCCTTTAGAACTATGTATTTCTCTGAATATATGCCCAGCAGTGGGATTCCTGGATCATATGGTAGGTCTGCTTTTAGTTTTATAAGGAACCCCCATACTGTTCCCTATAGTGTCTGTACCTATTTACATCTCCTTTAAGACTATACAAGGGTTCCCTTTTCTCATGACCTTGTTCTTTCTCCATTCTATGTACAACAGTTTGCATCTGCTAACCCCAAACTGCCAATCCATCTCTTTCATGCTTCCCCTCTCCCTGGCAACAACCAGTCTCTTCTCTATGTCTGTGAGTCTGTTTCTTTTATGTAGGTCCGTTCTTTTGTGTCAGATTTTTCATTCCACATATAAGTGATAACATATGGTATTTCTCCTTCTCTTTGTGACATGCTTCATTTAGTGTGATCACCTGTAGCTCCATTCATATTGCTGCAAATGGCATTATTACATCCTTTCTTATGGCTGAGTAGTATTCCATTGTATATATGTATACCACAACTGCTTTATCCATTCAGGTGTCATTGGACGTTTGGTTTGCCTCCATGTCTTGGCTATGGTTAATAGTGCTGCTGTGCACATAGGGATTCACGCACCTTCTTGAATTAGACGTTTGTCTGGATATATACCCAGGAGTTGTGTTGCTGGATCGTATGGCAAGTCAATTTTTAGTTTTTTGAGTAAGCTCCACTCTGTTTTCCTAAGTGGCTGTGCCAGTTTACATCCACATGCACAGTGTAGGACGCTCCCCTTTGCTTCACACCCTCCCCAGCATTTATTGTTTTTACATTTTGTAATGATGGCTATTCTGAGTAGTGTGACATCATATTTCCTTTGAGTTTTTATTTGCAATTGTCTAATTATTAGGGATGTTGAGCATCTTTTCATGTGCCTGTTGGCCATCTATATGTCTTCTTTGGAGAAATGTCTATTTAAGTCTTCTGCCCATTGTGGCTGATTCTTTGTCTCGTTTTTTGTTTTTTTATATATATATATTGACCCCCATGCGTTCTTTCAAATTTTGGAGACTAATCCCCTGGAGGTAGTATCATTGGCAAATATTTTCTCCCATTCTCTGGGTTGTCTTTTTCTTTTGTCTATGGTTTTCTTTGCTCTGCAAAAGATTTTCAGTTTAATTAGGTCCCGTTTGTTTATTTTTCTTCTTATATCCATTACTCTAAGAGACGCCTAGACAAAGATATTGCTCCGGTTTGTCATTGAGTGTTCTGCTTATGCTTTCCTCTAAGAGTATTATAGCATCCTGTCTTATATTTAGATCTGTTATCCACGTTGTGTTTATTTTTGTACATGCTGTTAAAGAATGTTTGAATTTCATTTTTTTACTGGAGTTGTCCAGCACTCTTTGTTGAACAGACTGTCTTTCTTCCATTGTATATTTTTGCCTCCATTGTCACAGATTAATTGACCATAGATGTGTGGGTTCATTTTGGGATTTCTATCCTGTTCCATTCATCTATATTTCTGTTTCTGTGCCAGTACCACATTCTTTTGATGACTTAATCTGTGTAGTACAGTCTGAAGTCAGGGAGCCTGATTCTTCCAGCTCCATTTTTCTTTCTCAAGATTGCTTTGAATATCTGCCTCCATACACATTTTAAGACTCTGTGTTTTATTTCTGTGATAAATGCCATTGGTAGTTTGATAGGCCTTGCTTTGTCTCTTTACACTGCCTAGGATAATATAGTCATTTTGACAATGTTGATTATTCTAAGCCAAGAACATGGTATATCTTTCCATCTGTTTGTGTTGTCTTCTATTTCTTTCACTGGTGTCTTAGATTTCTCAGAGTCCTGGTCTTTTGTCTACTTAGGTAGGTTTATTCCTAAGTATATTTTTCTTTTTGATGTGATGGTAAATGGCATTGTTTCTGTAATGTATTTTTCTGACCTTTTGTTGTTAGTGTATAAAAGTACAACTGATTTCTCTATATTTATTTTGTATCCTCCAACTTTACGAGATTCTTTGATGAGCTCTAGTAGATCTCTGCTTACATGTTTAGGATTTTCTATGTGCACTACCATGTCATCTGCAAACAATGACAGTTTTATGCCCCCTTTTCCAATTTGGATACCTTTTGTTTCTTCTTCTTCTCTGATTGCCATGGCTAGGACTTCCAAAACTATGTTGAATAATAGTGGCAAATATGGACATCCTTGTCCTGATCTTAGCGGAAATGCTTTCAGCTTTTTACCATTGAGTTTGATGTTAGCTGTCGGTTTGTCACATACGTCGAGGTGTGTTCACTCTAGGTCCACTTTCTGGAGAGTTTTTCTGATAAATATGTGTGGCATTTTGTCAAAAGGTTTTTCTGCATCTCTTGAGATGATCATATGATTATGATTCTTCAATTGGTTGATGTGGTGTATCACACTGATTGATTTGCAGATATAGAAAATTCCTTCCATCCCTGGGATAAATCCCACTTGATCATGGTGTACGAGCCTTTTAATGTACTGTTGGAGTCTGTTTGCAATATTGTGTTGATGATATTGGTATCTATGTTCATCAGTGATGTGGGTCTGTCCTTTTATTTTCTCTGTGAGGTATCTTTGTCTGCTTTTTGGTATCAGAGTATTGGTGGCCTCATAGAATGAGTTCAGAAGTTTTCTTTCCTCTGCAGTTTTCTAGAAAAGTGGCAGAAGGATAGGTGTTAACTCTTCTCTAAATGGTTGGTAGAATTCCACTGTGAAGTCATCTGGTCCTGGATCTTCATTTGTTGATTCAGCTTTTAATTACTAATTGAATCCAGGAAAGGTAGTTGTTTAGTTCATATACTCCAGTACTTCCAGGTTCAGTTTTGGGAGATTGTACCTTTGTATAAATTTGTCCATTTTCTCTAGGTTGTTCATTTTATTGGCAAATGTTTGCTATTAGTAGTCTCAGGGTCCTTTGAATTTCCATGATGTTGATTGTAACTGCTTGTTTCTCATTTGTCCATTTATTGGTTTCAGCTCTCTCCCTCTTTTTTCCTGAGGAGTCTGGCTAAGGATTTTGAATATTGTTTACCTTTTCAATGAGCCAGGTTTTAGTTTCATTGAGCTTTTGTTTGTTTGTTGTTTGTTTTTTAGGCTCTGTTTCATTTATTTCTTCTCAGATGGTTATGATTTCTTTCCTTCTACCAACTTTGGGTTTTGTTTGTTCATTTTTCTGGAGTTACGTTTGGTGTAAAGTTACATCATTTATGTAAGCATTTTCTTCTTGTTAACTTCTATCACTGAAAACTTCCCTCTTAGATCAGGTATTGCTGCATCCCATTGGTTTTGGGTCATTGTGGGTTTTTTTATTTGTCTCTACGATTTTCTCTTAATTGATTTAATTGTAGTATAGTTGATTTACAATGTTTTGTTCCTTTTGCTGTACAGCAAATTGATTCAGGTACACACCTATCTGACTATCTAGGCATTCTTTTGCATTTTCTTTTCCAGTGTGCTTTATCACAGGATATTGCATACAATTTCCTCAGGTACACACTAGGACATTGTTCCTTTTTTAAATTAAATAATTAATTTACATTACAAAATGTTTATCTTCTTTTAGAATAGAGTTGAATAACAATGCTGTGTTAGTTGCAGGTGTGCAGCAAAGTGATTCAGTTATAAATTATATATGTTCCTATTCGTTTTCATATTGGTTCCCATTTATTTAGGTTATTAAAAAATACTGAGCAAAATCCCTGTACTATACAGTAGGTCCTCATTTGTAATCTGTTTTAATAGAAGAGTGTGCACATGTAAATCCGAAACTCCCAAACTATCCCTCGCCCCCACGCCATTTCCTCTGGTATCCATAGGTTTGTAATCTGAGTGTGTGAGTCTGTTTCTCTTTCGTAAATAAGTTCATTTGTATCCTTTCCTTTTAGATTCCTTATAGAAGCCATATTGTGTGATAGTTTTACTTCACTTAGTATGATCATCTCCAGGTCCATCCATGTTGCTGTAAATGGCATTATTTCATCTTTTTGTTGGCTGAGTAATATTCCATTATATATATGTACCGCTTCTCCTTCATCCATTCTTCTGTCAATGGACATTTTGGTTGCTTCTGTGTCTTGACTAGGGTAAAGAGTGCTGCAATGAATATTGGGATGCATGTATCCTTTAGAACTATGTATTTCTCTGAATATATGCCCAGCAGTGGGATTCCTGGATCATATGGTAGGTCTGCTTTTAGTTTTATAAGGAACCCCCATACTGTTCCCTATAGTGTCTGTACCTATTTACATCTCCTTTAAGAGTATACAAGGGTTCCCTTTTCTCATGACCTTGTTCTTTCTCCATTCTATGTACAACAGTTTGCATCTGCTAACCCCAAACTGCCAATCCATCTCTTTCATGCTTCCCCTCTCCCTGGCAACAACCAGTCTCTTCTCTATGTCTGTGAGTCTGTTTCTTTTATGTAGCTCCGTTCTTTTGTGTCAGATTTTTCATTCCACATATAAGTGATAACATATGGTATTTCTCCTTCTCTTTGTGACATGCTTCATTTAGTGTGATCACCTGTAGCTCCATTCATATTGCTGCAAATGGCATTATTACATCCTTTCTTATGGCTGAGTAGTATTCCATTGTATATATGTATACCACAACTGCTTTATCCATTCAGGTGTCATTGGACGTTTGGTTTGCCTCCATGTCTTGGCTATGGTTAATAGTGCTGCTGTGCACATAGGGATTCACGCACCTTCTTGAATTAGACGTTTGTCTGGATATATACCCAGGAGTTGTGTTGCTGGATCGTATGGCAAGTCAATTTTTAGTTTTTTGAGTAAGCTCCACTCTGTTTTCCTAAGTGGCTGTGCCAGTTTACATCCACATGCACAGTGTAGGACGCTCCCCTTTGCTTCACACCCTCCACAGCATTTATTGTTTTTACATTTTGTAATGATGGCTATTCTGAGTAGTGTGACATCATATTTCCTTTGAGTTTTTATTTGCAATTGTCTAATTATTAGGGATGTTGAGCATCTTTTCATGTGCCTGTTGGCCATCTATATGTCTTCTTTGGAGAAATGTCTATTTAAGTCTTCTGCCCATTGTGGCTGATTCTTTGTCTCGTTTTTTGTTTTTTTATATATATATATTGACCCCCATGCGTTCTTTCAAATTTTGGAGACTAATCCCCTGGAGGTAGTATCATTGGCAAATATTTTCTCCCATTCTCTGGGTTGTCTTTTTCTTTTGTCTATGGTTTTCTTTGCTCTGCAAAAGATTTTCAGTTTAATTAGGTCCCGTTTGTTTATTTTTCTTCTTATATCCATTACTCTAAGAGACGCCTAGACAAAGATATTGCTCCGGTTTGTCATTGAGTGTTCTGCTTATGCTTTCCTCTAAGAGTATTATAGCATCCTGTCTTATATTTAGATCTGTTATCCACGTTGTGTTTATTTTTGTACATGCTGTTAAAGAATGTTTGAATTTCATTTTTTTACTGGAGTTGTCCAGCACTCTTTGTTGAACAGACTGTCTTTCTTCCATTGTATATTTTTGCCTCCATTGTCACAGATTAATTGACCATAGATGTGTGGGTTCATTTTGGGATTTCTATCCTGTTCCATTCATCTATATTTCTGTTTCTGTGCCAGTACCACATTCTTTTGATGACTTAATCTGTGTAGTACAGTCTGAAGTCAGGGAGCCTGATTCTTCCAGCTCCATTTTTCTTTCTCAAGATTGCTTTGAATATCTGCCTCCATACACATTTTAAGACTCTGTGTTTTATTTCTGTGATAAATGCCATTGGTAGTTTGATAGGCCTTGCTTTGTCTCTTTACACTGCCTAGGATAATATAGTCATTTTGACAATGTTGATTATTCTAAGCCAAGAACATGGTATATCTTTCCATCTGTTTGTGTTGTCTTCTATTTCTTTCACTGGTGTCTTAGATTTCTCAGAGTCCTGGCCTTTTGTCTACTTAGGTAGGTTTATTCCTAAGTATATTTTTCTTTTTGATGTGATGGTAAATGGCATTGTTTCTGTAATGTATTTTTCTGACCTTTTGTTGTTAGTGTATAAAAGTACAACTGATTTCTCTATATTTATTTTGTATCCTCCAACTTTACGAGATTCTTTGATGAGCTCTAGTAGATCTCTGCTTACATGTTTAGGATTTTCTATGTGCACTACCATGTCATCTGCAAACAATGACAGTTTTATGCCCCCTTTTCCAATTTGGATACCTTTTGTTTCTTCTTCTTCTCTGATTGCCATGGCTAGGACTTCCAAAACTATGTTGAATAATAGTGGCAAATATGGACATCCTTGTCCTGATCTTAGCGGAAATGCTTTCAGCTTTTTACCATTGAGTTTGATGTTAGCTGTCGGTTTGTCACATACGTCGAGGTGTGTTCACTCTAGGTCCACTTTCTGGAGAGTTTTTCTGATAAATATGTGTGGCATTTTGTCAAAAGGTTTTTCTGCATCTCTTGAGATGATCATATGATTATGATTCTTCAATTGGTTGATGTGGTGTATCACACTGATTGATTTGCAGATATAGAAAATTCCTTCCATCCCTGGGATAAATCCCACTTGATCATGGTGTACGAGCCTTTTAATGTACTGTTGGAGTCTGTTTGCAATATTGTGTTGATGATATTGGTATCTATGTTCATCAGTGATGTGGGTCTGTCCTTTTATTTTCTCTGTGAGGTATCTTTGTCTGCTTTTTGGTATCAGAGTATTGGTGGCCTCATAGAATGAGTTCAGAAGTTTTCTTTCCTCTGCAGTTTTCTAGAAAAGTGGCAGAAGGATAGGTGTTAACTCTTCTCTAAATGGTTGGTAGAATTCCACTGTGAAGTCATCTGGTCCTGGATCTTCATTTGTTGATTCAGCTTTTAATTACTAATTGAATCCAGGAAAGGTAGTTGTTTAGTTCATATACTCCAGTACTTCCAGGTTCAGTTTTGGGAGATTGTACCTTTGTATAAATTTGTCCATTTTCTCTAGGTTGTTCATTTTATTGGCAAATGTTTGCTATTAGTAGTCTCAGGGTCCTTTGAATTTCCATGATGTTGATTGTAACTGCTTGTTTCTCATTTGTCCATTTATTGGTTTCAGCTCTCTCCCTCTTTTTTCCTGAGGAGTCTGGCTAAGGATTTTGAATATTGTTTACCTTTTCAATGAGCCAGGTTTTAGTTTCATTGAGCTTTTGTTTGTTTGTTGTTTGTTTTTTAGGCTCTGTTTCATTTATTTCTTCTCAGATGGTTATGATTTCTTTCCTTCTACCAACTTTGGGTTTTGTTTGTTCATTTTTCTGGAGTTACGTTTGGTGTAAAGTTACATCATTTATGTAAGCATTTTCTTCTTGTTAACTTCTATCACTGAAAACTTCCCTCTTAGATCAGGTATTGCTGCATCCCATTGGTTTTGGGTCATTGTGGGTTTTTTTATTTGTCTCTACGATTTTCTCTTAATTGATTTAATTGTAGTATAGTTGATTTACAATGTTTTGTTCCTTTTGCTGTACAGCAAATTGATTCAGGTACACACCTATCTGACTATCTAGGCATTCTTTTGCATTTTCTTTTCCAGTGTGCTTTATCACAGGATATTGCATACAATTTCCTCAGGTACACACTAGGACATTGTTCCTTTTTTAAATTAAATAATTAATTTACATTACAAAATGTTTATCTTCTTTTAGAATAGAGTTGAATAACAATGCTGTGTTAGTTGCAGGTGTGCAGCAAAGTGATTCAGTTATAAATTATATATGTTCCTATTCGTTTTCATATTGGTTCCCATTTATTTAGGTTATTAAAAAATACTGAGCAAAATCCCTGTACTATACAGTAGGTCCTCATTTGTAATCTGTTTTAATAGAAGAGTGTGTACATGTAAATCCGAAACTCCCAAACTATCCCTCGCCCCCACGCCATTTCCTCTGGTATCCATAGGTTTGTAATCTGAGTGTGTGAGTCTGTTTCTCTTTCGTAAATAAGTTCATTTGTATCCTTTCCTTTTAGATTCCTTATAGAAGCCATATTGTGTGATAGTTTTACTTCACTTAGTATGATCATCTCCAGGTCCATCCATGTTGCTGTAAATGGCATTATTTCATCTTTTTGTTGGCTGAGTAATATTCCATTATATATATGTACCGCTTCTCCTTCATCCATTCTTCTGTCAATGGACATTTTGGTTGCTTCTGTGTCTTGACTAGGGTAAAGAGTGCTGCAATGAATATTGGGATGCATGTATCCTTTAGAACTATGTATTTCTCTGAATATATGCCCAGCAGTGGGATTCCTGGATCATATGGTAGGTCTACTTTTAGTTTTATAAGGAACCCCCATACTGTTCCCTATAGTGTCTGTACCTATTTACATCTCCTTTAAGAGTATACAAGGGTTCCCTTTCCTCATGACCTTGTTCTTTCTCCATTCTATGTACAACAGTTTGCATCTGCTAACCCCAAACTCCCAATCCATCTCTTTCATGCTTCCCCTCTCCCTGGCAACAACCAGTCTCTTCTGTATGTCTGTGAGTCTGTTTCTTTTATGTAGCTCCGTTCTTTTGTGTCAGATTTTTCATTCCACATATAAGTGATAACATATGGTATTTCTCCTTCTCTTTGTGACATGCTTCACTTAGTGTGATCATCTTTAGCTCCATTCATATTGCTGCAAATGGCATTATTACATCCTTTGTTATGGCTGAGTAGTATTCCACTGTATATATGTATACCACAACTGCTTTATCCATTCAGGTGTCAGTGGACGTTTGGGTTGCCTCCATGTCTTCGCTATGGTTAATAGTGCTGCTGTGCACATAGGGATTCACGCACCTTCTTGAATTAGACGGTTGTCTGGATATATACCCAGGAGTTGTGTTGCTGGATCGTATGGCAAGTCAATTTTTAGTTTTTTGAGTAAGCTCCACTCTGTTTTCCTAAGTGGCTGTGCCAGCTTACATCCCCATGCACAGTGTAGGAAGGTTCCCTTTGCTTCACACCCTCCCCAGCATTTATTGCTTTTACATTTTGTGATGATGGCTATTCTGAGTAGTGTGAGATCATATTTCATTTGAGTTTTGATTTGCATTTGTCTAATTATTAGGGATGTTGAGCATCTTTTCATGTGCCTGTTGGCCATCTATATGTCTTCTTTGGAGAAATGTCTATTTAAGTCTTCTGCCCATTGTGGCTGATTCTTTCTTTGGTTTTTTTTGTTTTTTTTTTTTTATTGACCCACATGAGTTCTTTTCAAATTTTGGAGACTAATCCCCTGGAGGTAGTATCATTGGCAAATATTTTCTCCCATTCTGTGGGTTGTCTTTTTCTTTTGTCTATGGTTTTCTTTGCTCTGCAAAAGATTTTCAGTTTAATTAGGTCCCGTTTGTTTATTTTTCTTCTTATATCCATTACTCTAGGAGATGCCTAGACAAAGATATTGCTCCGGTTTCTCATTGAGTGTTCTGCTTATGCTTTCCTCTAAGAGTATTATAGTATCCTGTCTTATATTTTGATCTGTCATCCACGTTGTGTTTATTTTTGTACATGCTGCTAAAGAATGTTTTAATTTCATTTTATTTACGGGAGTTGTCCAGCACTCTTTGTTGAACAGACTGTCTTTCTTCCATGTATATTTTTGCCTCCATTGTCACAGATTAATTGACCATCGATGTGTGGGTTCATTTTGGGATTTCTCTCCTGTTCCATTCATCTATATTTCTGTTTCTGTGCCAGTACCACATTCTTTTGATGACTTAATCTGTGTAGTACAGTCTGAAGTCAGGGAGCCTGATTCTTCCCGCTCCATTTTTCTTTCTCAAGATTGCTTTGAATATTTGCCTCCATACAAATTTTAAGACTATGTGTTTTAGTTCTGTGATAAATGCCATTGGTAGTTTGATAGGCCTTGCTCTGTATCTTTACACTGCCTAGGATAATATAGTCACTTTGACAATGTTGATTATTCTAATCCAAGAACATGGTATATCTTTCCATCTGTTTGTGTTGTCTTCTATTTCTTTCATCGGTGTCTTAGATTTTTTGGAGTCCTGGCCTTTTGTCTACTTAGGTAGGTTTATTCCTAAGTATAGTTTTCTTTTTGATGTGATGGTAAATGGCATTGTTTCTGTAATGTATTTTTCTGACCTTTTGTTGTTAGTGTTTAAAAGTACAACTGATTTCTCTGTATTTATTTTGTATCCTCCAACTTTACGAGATTCTTTGATGAGCTCTAGTAGATCTCTGCTTACATGTTTAGGATTTTCTATGTACACTACCATGTCATCTGCAAACAATGACCGTTTTATGCCCCCTTTTCCAATTTGGATACATTTTGTTTCTTGTTCTTCTCTGATTGCCATGGCTAGGACTTCCAAAACTATGTTGAATAATAGTGGCAAGGATGCACATCCTTGTCTTGTTCCTGATCTTAGCGGAAATGCTTTCAGCTTTTTACCATTGAGTTTGATGTTAGCTGTCGGTTTGTCACATACGTCGAGGTGTGTTCCCTCTATGTCCGCTTTCTGGAGAGTTTTCCTGATAAATATGTGTGGAATTTTGTCAAAAGGTTTTTCTGCATCTCTTGAGATGATCATATGATTAAGATTCTTCAATTGGTTGATGTGGTGTATCACACTGATTGATTTGCAGATATAGAAAATTCCTTCCATCCCTGGGATAAATCCCACTTGATCATGCTGTACGAGCCTTTTAATGTACTGTTGGAGTCTGTTTGCAATATTGTGTTGATGATATTGGTATCTATGTTCATCAGTGATGTGGGTCTGTCCTTTTATTTTCTCTGTGAGGTATCTTTGTCTGCTTTTTGGTATCAGAGTATTGGTGGCCTCATAGAATGAGTTCAGAAGTTTTCTTTCCTCTGCAGGTTTCTAGAAGAGTGGCAGAAGGATAGGTGTTAACTCTTCTCTAAATGGCTGGTAGAATTCCACTGTGAAGTCATCTGGTCCTGGATCTTCATTTGTTGATTCAGCTTTTAATTACTAATTGAATCCAGGAAAGGTAGTTGTTTAGTTCATATATTCCAGTACTTCCCGGTTCAGTTTTAGGAGATTGTACCTTTGTATAAATGTGTCCATTTTCTCTAGGTTGTTCATTTTATTGGCAAATGTTTGCTATTAGTAGTCTCAGGGTCCTTTGAATTTCCATGATGTTGATTGTAACTGCTTGTTTTTCATTGGTACATTTATTGGTTTGAGCTCTCTCCCTTTTCTTTCCTGAGGAGTCTCGCTAAGGATTTTGAATATTGTTTACCTTTTCAATGAGCCAGGTTTTAGTTTCATGGAGCTTTTGTTTGTTTGTTGTTTGTTTTTTAGGCTCTATTTCATTTATTTCTTCTCAGATGGTTATGATTTCTTTCCTTCTGCTAACTTTGGGTTTTGTTTGTTCATTTTTCTGGAGTTACGTTTGGTGTAAAGTTACATCATTTATGTAAGCATTTTCTTCTTGTTAACTTCTATCACTGAAACTTCCCTCTTAGATCAGGTATTGCTGCATCCCATTGGTTTTGGGTCATTGTGGGTTTTTTTATTTTTCTCTACGATTTTCTTTTAATTGATTTAATTGAAGTATACTTGATTTACAATGTTTTGTTCCTTTTGCTGTACAGCAAATTGATTCAGTTACACACCTCTCTGTCTATCTAGGCATTCTTTCGCATTTTCTTTTCCAGTGTGCTTTATCACAGGATATTGAATACAATTTCCTTTGCTACTCACTAGGACATTGTTCCTTTTTAAAATTAAATAATTAATTTACATTAAAAAATGTTTATCTTATTTTAGAATAGAGTTGAATAACAATGCTGTGTTAGTTGCAGGTGTGCAGCAAAGTGATTCAGTTATAAATTATATATGTTCCTATTCGTTTTCATATTGGTTCCCATTTAGGTTATTAAAAATACTGAGCAAACTCCCTGTACTATACAGTAGGTCCTCATTTGTAATCTGTTTTAATAGAAGAGTGTGTACGTGTAAATCCGAAACTCCCAAACTATCCCTCGCCCCCACGCCATTTCCTCTGGTAACCATAGGTTTGTAATCTGAGTGTGTGAGTCTGTTTCTCTTTCGTAAATGAGTTCATTTGTATCCTTTCCTTTTAGATTCCTTATAGAAGCCATATTGTGTGATAGTTTTACTTCACTTAGTATGATCATCTCCAGGTCCAGCCATGTTGCTGTAAATGGCATTATTTCATCTTTTTGTTGGCTGAGTAATATTCCATTATATATATGTACCACTTCTCCTTCATCCATTCTTCTGTCAATGGACATTTTGGTTGCCTCTGTGTCTTGACTAGGGTAAAGAGTGCTGCAATGAATATTGGGATGCATGTATCCTTTAGAACTATGTATTTCTCTGAATATATGCCCAGCAGTGGGATTCCTGGATCATATGGTAGGTCTACTTTTAGTTTTATAAGGAACCCCCATACTGTTCCCTATAGTGTCTCTACCAATTTACATCTCCTTTAAGAGTATACAAGGGTTCCCTTTTCTCATGACCTTGTTCTTTCTCCATTCTATGTACAATAGTTTGCATCTGCTAACCCCAAACTCCCAATCCATCTCTTTCATGCTTCCCCTCTCCCTGGCAACAACCAGTCTCTTCTCTATGTCTGTGAGTCTGTTTCTTTTATGCAGCTCCGTTCTTTTGTGTCAGATTTTTCATTCCACATATAAGTGATAACATATGGTATTTCTCCTTCTCTTTGTGACATGCTTCACTTAGTGTGATCATTTTTAGCTCCATTCATATTGCTGCAAATGGCATTATTACATCCTTTGTTATGGCTGAGTAGTATTCCACTGTATATATATATACCACAACTGCTTTAGCCATTCAGGTGTCAGTGGACGTTTGGGTTGCCTCCATGTCTTGGCTATGGTTAATAGTGCTGCTGTGCACACAGGGATACATGTACCTTCTTGAATTAGACGGTTGTCTGGATATATACCCAGGAGGTGTGTTGCTGGATCGTATGGCAAGTCAATTTTTAGTTTTTTGAGTAAGCTCCACTCTGTTTTCCTCAGTGGCTGTGCCAGTTTACATCCCCATGCACAGTGTAGGAAGGTTCCTTTTTCTTCACACCCTCCCCAGCATTTATTGTTTTTACATTTTTTGATGATGGCTATTCTGAGTAGTGTGAGATCATATTTCCTTTGAGTTTTGATTTGCATTTGTCTAATTATTAGGGATGTTGAGCATCTTTTCATGTGCCTGTTGGCCATCTATATGTCTTCTTTGGAGAAATGTCTATTTAAGTCTTCTGCCCATTGTGGCTGATTCTTTCTTTGGTTTTTTTTGTTTTTTTTTTTTTATTGACCCACATGAGTTCTTTTCAAATTTTGGAGACTAATCCCCTGGAGGTAGTATCATTGGCAAATATTTTCTCCCATTCTGTGGGTTGTCTTTTTCTTTTGTCTATGGTTTTCTTTGCTCTGCAAAAGATTTTCAGTTTAATTAGGTCCCGTTTGTTTATTTTTCTTCTTATATCCATTACTCTAGGAGATGCCTAGACAAAGATATTGCTCCGGTTTCTCATTGAGTGTTCTGCTTATGCTTTCCTCTAAGAGTATTATAGTATCCTGTCTTATATTTTGATCTGTCATCCACGTTGTGTTTATTTTTGTACATGCTGCTAAAGAATGTTTTAATTTCATTTTATTTACGGGAGTTGTCCAGCACTCTTTGTTGAACAGACTGTCTTTCTTCCATGTATATTTTTGCCTCCATTGTCACAGATTAATTGACCATCGATGTGTGGGTTCATTTTGGGATTTCTCTCCTGTTCCATTCATCTATATTTCTGTTTCTGTGCCAGTACCACATTCTTTTGATGACTTAATCTGTGTAGTACAGTCTGAAGTCAGGGAGCCTGATTCTTCCCGCTCCATTTTTCTTTCTCAAGATTGCTTTGAATATTTGCCTCCATACAAATTTTAAGACTATGTGTTTTAGTTCTGTGATAAATGCCATTGGTAGTTTGATAGGCCTTGCTCTGTATCTTTACACTGCCTAGGATAATATAGTCACTTTGACAATGTTGATTATTCTAATCCAAGAACATGGTATATCTTTCCATCTGTTTGTGTTGTCTTCTATTTCTTTCATCGGTGTCTTAGATTTTTTGGAGTCCTGGCCTTTTGTCTACTTAGGTAGGTTTATTCCTAAGTATAGTTTTCTTTTTGATGTGATGGTAAATGGCATTGTTTCTGTAATGTATTTTTCTGACCTTTTGTTGTTAGTGTTTAAAAGTACAACTGATTTCTCTGTATTTATTTTGTATCCTCCAACTTTACGAGATTCTTTGATGAGCTCTAGTAGATCTCTGCTTACATGTTTAGGATTTTCTATGTACACTACCATGTCATCTGCAAACAATGACCGTTTTATGCCCCCTTTTCCAATTTGGATACATTTTGTTTCTTGTTCTTCTCTGATTGCCATGGCTAGGACTTCCAAAACTATGTTGAATAATAGTGGCAAGGATGCACATCCTTGTCTTGTTCCTGATCTTAGCGGAAATGCTTTCAGCTTTTTACCATTGAGTTTGATGTTAGCTGTCGGTTTGTCACATACGTCGAGGTGTGTTCCCTCTATGTCCGCTTTCTGGAGAGTTTTCCTGATAAATATGTGTGGAATTTTGTCAAAAGGTTTTTCTGCATCTCTTGAGATGATCATATGATTAAGATTCTTCAACTGGTTGATGTGGTGTATCACACTGATTGATTTGCAGATATAGAAAATTCCTTCCATCCCTGGGATAAATCCCACTTGATCATGCTGTACGAGCCTTTTAATGTACTGTTGGAGTCTGTTTGCAATATTGTGTTGATGATATTGGTATCTATGTTCATCAGTGATGTGGGTCTGTCCTTTTATTTTCTCTGTGAGGTATCTTTGTCTGCTTTTTGGTATCAGAGTATTGGTGGCCTCATAGAATGAGTTCAGAAGTTTTCTTTCCTCTGCAGGTTTCTAGAAGAGTGGCAGAAGGATAGGTGTTAACTCTTCTCTAAATGGCTGGTAGAATTCCACTGTGAAGTCATCTGGTCCTGGATCTTCATTTGTTGATTCAGCTTTTAATTACTAATTGAATCCAGGAAAGGTAGTTGTTTAGTTCATATATTCCAGTACTAGTACTTCCCGGTTCAGTTTTAGGAGATTGTACCTTTGTATAAATGTGTCCATTTTCTCTAGGTTGTTCATTTTATTGGCAAATGTTTGCTATTAGTAGTCTCAGGGTCCTTTGAATTTCCATGATGTTGATTGTAACTGCTTGTTTTTCATTGGTACATTTATTGGTTTGAGCTCTCTCCCTTTTCTTTCCTGAGGAGTCTGGCTAAGGATTTTGAATATTGTTTACCTTTTCAATGAGCCAGGTTTTAGTTTCATGGAGCTTTTGTTTGTTTGTTGTTTGTTTTTTAGGCTCTATTTCATTTATTTCTTCTCAGATGGTTATGATTTCTTTCCTTCTGCTAACTTTGGGTTTTGTTTGTTCATTTTTCTGGAGTTACGTTTGGTGTAAAGTTACATCATTTATGTAAGCATTTTCTTCTTGTTAACTTCTATCACTGAAACTTCCCTCTTAGATCAGGTATTGCTGCATCCCATTGGTTTTGGGTCATTGTGGGTTTTTTTTATTTTTCTCTACGATTTTCTTTTAATTGATTTAATTGAAGTATACTTGATTTAAAATGTTTTGTTCCTTTTGCTGTACAGCAAATTGATTCAGTTACACACCTCTCTGTCTATCTAGGCATTCTTTCGCATTTTCTTTTCCAGTGTGCTTTATCACAGGATATTGAATACAATTTCCTTTGCTACTCACTAGGACATTGTTCCTTTTTAAAATTAAATAATTAATTTACATTAAAAAATGTTTATCTTATTTTAGAATAGAGTTGAATAACAATGCTGTGTTAGTTGCAGGTGTGCAGCAAAGTGATTCAGTTATAAATTATATATGTTCCTATTCGTTTTCATATTGGTTCCCATTTAGGTTATTAAAAATACTGAGCAAACTCCCTGTACTATACAGTAGGTCCTCATTTGTAATCTGTTTTAATGGAAGAGTGTGTACGTGTAAATCCGAAACTCCCAAACTATCCCTCGCCCCCACGCCATTTCCTCTGGTAACCATAGGTTTGTAATCTGAGTGTGTGAGTCTGTTTCTCTTTCGTAAATGAGTTCATTTTTATCCTTTCCTTTTAGATTCCTTATAGAAGCCATATTGTGTGATAGTTTTACTTCACTTAGTATGATCATCTCCAGGTCCAGCCATGTTGCTGTAAATGGCATTATTTCATCTTTTTGTTGGCTGAGTAATATTCCATTATATATATGTACCACTTCTCCTTCATCCATTCTTCTGTCAATGGACATTTTGGTTGCCTCTGTGTCTTGACTAGGGTAAAGAGTGCTGCAATGAATATTGGGATGCATGTATCCTTTAGAACTATGTATTTCTCTGAATATATGCCCAGCAGTGGGATTCCTGGATCATATGGTAGGTCTACTTTTAGTTTTATAAGGAACCCCCATACTGTTCCCTATAGTGTCTCTACCAATTTACATCTCCTTTAAGAGTATACAAGGGTTCCCTTTTCTCATGACCTTGTTCTTTCTCCATTCTATGTACAATAGTTTGCATCTGCTAACCCCAAACTCCCAATCCATCTCTTTCATGCTTCCCCTCTCCCTGGCAACAACCAGTCTCTTCTCTATGTCTGTGAGTCTGTTTCTTTTATGCAGCTCCGTTCTTTTGTGTCAGATTTTTCATTCCACATATAAGTGATAACATATGGTATTTCTCCTTCTCTTTGTGACATGCTTCACTTAGTGTGATCATTTTTAGCTCCATTCATATTGCTGCAAATGGCATTATTACATCCTTTGTTATGGCTGAGTAGTATTCCACTGTATATATATATACCACAACTGCTTTAGCCATTCAGGTGTCAGTGGACGTTTGGGTTGCCTCCATGTCTTGGCTATGGTTAATAGTGCTGCTGTGCACACAGGGATACATGTACCTTCTTGAATTAGACGGTTGTCTGGATATATACCCAGGAGGTGTGTTGCTGGATCGTATGGCAAGTCAATTTTTAGTTTTTTGAGTAAGCTCCACTCTGTTTTCCTCAGTGGCTGTGCCAGTTTACATCCCCATGCACAGTGTAGGAAGGTTCCTTTTTCTTCACACCCTCCCCAGCATTTATTGTTTTTACATTTTTTGATGATGGCTATTCTGAGTAGTGTGAGATCATATTTCCTTTGAGTTTTGATTTGCATTTGTCTAATTATTAGGGATGTTGAGCATCTTTTCATATGCCTGTTGGCCATCTATATGTCTTCTTTGGAGAAATGTCTATTTAAGTCTTCTGCCCATTGTGGCTGATTCTTTCTTTGGTTTTTTTTGTTTTTTTTTTTTTATTGACCCACATGAGTTCTTTTCAAATTTTGGAGACTAATCCCCTGGAGGTAGTATCATTGGCAAATATTTTCTCCCATTCTGTGGGTTGTCTTTTTCTTTTGTCTATGGTTTTCTTTGCTCTGCAAAAGATTTTCAGTTTAATTAGGTCCCGTTTGTTTATTTTTCTTCTTATATCCATTACTCTAGGAGATGCCTAGACAAAGATATTGCTCCGGTTTCTCATTGAGTGTTCTGCTTATGCTTTCCTCTAAGAGTATTATAGTATCCTGTCTTATATTTTGATCTGTCATCCACGTTGTGTTTATTTTTGTACATGCTGCTAAAGAATGTTTTAATTTCATTTTATTTACGGGAGTTGTCCAGCACTCTTTGTTGAACAGACTGTCTTTCTTCCATGTATATTTTTGCCTCCATTGTCACAGATTAATTGACCATCGATGTGTGGGTTCATTTTGGGATTTCTCTCCTGTTCCATTCATCTATATTTCTGTTTCTGTGCCAGTACCACATTCTTTTGATGACTTAATCTGTGTAGTACAGTCTGAAGTCAGGGAGCCTGATTCTTCCCGCTCCATTTTTCTTTCTCAAGATTGCTTTGAATATTTGCCTCCATACAAATTTTAAGACTATGTGTTTTAGTTCTGTGATAAATGCCATTGGTAGTTTGATAGGCCTTGCTCTGTATCTTTACACTGCCTAGGATAATATAGTCACTTTGACAATGTTGATTATTCTAATCCAAGAACATGGTATATCTTTCCATCTGTTTGTGTTGTCTTCTATTTCTTTCATCGGTGTCTTAGATTTTTTGGAGTCCTGGCCTTTTGTCTACTTAGGTAGGTTTATTCCTAAGTATAGTTTTCTTTTTGATGTGATGGTAAATGGCATTGTTTCTGTAATGTATTTTTCTGACCTTTTGTTGTTAGTGTTTAAAAGTACAACTGATTTCTCTGTATTTATTTTGTATCCTCCAACTTTACGAGATTCTTTGATGAGCTCTAGTAGATCTCTGCTTACATGTTTAGGATTTTCTATGTACACTACCATGTCATCTGCAAACAATGACCGTTTTATGCCCCCTTTTCCAATTTGGATACATTTTGTTTCTTGTTCTTCTCTGATTGCCATGGCTAGGACTTCCAAAACTATGTTGAATAATAGTGGCAAGGATGCACATCCTTGTCTTGTTCCTGATCTTAGCGGAAATGCTTTCAGCTTTTTACCATTGAGTTTGATGTTAGCTGTCGGTTTGTCACATACGTCGAGGTGTGTTCCCTCTATGTCCGCTTTCTGGAGAGTTTTCCTGATAAATATGTGTGGAATTTTGTCAAAAGGTTTTTCTGCATCTCTTGAGATGATCATATGATTAAGATTCTTCAACTGGTTGATGTGGTGTATCACACTGATTGATTTGCGGATATAGAAAATTCCTTCCATCCCTGGGATAAATCCCACTTGATCATGCTGTACGAGCCTTTTAATGTACTGTTGGAGTCTGTTTGCAATATTGTGTTGATGATATTGGTATCTATGTTCATCAGTGATGTGGGTCTGTCCTTTTATTTTCTCTGTGAGGTATCTTTGTCTGCTTTTTGGTATCAGAGTATTGGTGGCCTCATAGAATGAGTTCAGAAGTTTTCTTTCCTCTGCAGGTTTCTAGAAGAGTGGCAGAAGGATAGGTGTTAACTCTTCTCTAAATGGCTGGTAGAATTCCACTGTGAAGTCATCTGGTCCTGGATCTTCATTTGTTGATTCAGCTTTTAATTACTAATTGAATCCAGGAAAGGTAGTTGTTTAGTTCATATATTCCAGTACTAGTACTTCCCGGTTCAGTTTTAGGAGATTGTACCTTTGTATAAATGTGTCCATTTTCTCTAGGTTGTTCATTTTATTGGCAAATGTTTGCTATTAGTAGTCTCAGGGTCCTTTGAATTTCCATGATGTTGATTGTAACTGCTTGTTTTTCATTGGTACATTTATTGGTTTGAGCTCTCTCCCTTTTCTTTCCTGAGGAGTCTGG
The DNA here is from genome assembly GCF_949752795.1 of Hyperoodon ampullatus. Taxonomy (NCBI): domain Eukaryota; kingdom Metazoa; phylum Chordata; class Mammalia; order Artiodactyla; family Ziphiidae; genus Hyperoodon; species Hyperoodon ampullatus. The sequence goes on along the minus strand of NW_027640599.1, from coordinate 86,147 downwards.
CTAAGGATTTTGAATATTGTTTACCTTTTCAATGAGCCAGGTTTTAGTTTCATGGAGCTTTTGTTTGTTTGTTGTTTGTTTTTTAGGCTCTATTTCATTTATTTCTTCTCAGATGGTTATGATTTCTTTCCTTCTGCTAACTTTGGGTTTTGTTTGTTCATTTTTCTGGAGTTACGTTTGGTGTAAAGTTACATCATTTATGTAAGCATTTTCTTCTTGTTAACTTCTATCACTGAAACTTCCCTCTTAGATCAGGTATTGCTGCATCCCATTGGTTTTGGGTCATTGTGGGTTTTTTTATTTTTCTCTACGATTTTCTTTTAATTGATTTAATTGAAGTATACTTGATTTACAATGTTTTGTTCCTTTTGCTGTACAGCAAATTGATTCAGTTACACACCTCTCTGTCTATCTAGGCATTCTTTCGCATTTTCTTTTCCAGTGTGCTTTATCACAGGATATTGAATACAATTTCCTTTGCTACTCACTAGGACATTGTTCCTTTTTAAAATTAAATAATTAATTTACATTAAAAAATGTTTATCTTATTTTAGAATAGAGTTGAATAACAATGCTGTGTTAGTTGCAGGTGTGCAGCAAAGTGATTCAGTTATAAATTATATATGTTCCTATTCGTTTTCATATTGGTTCCCATTTAGGTTATTAAAAATACTGAGCAAACTCCCTGTACTATACAGTAGGTCCTCATTTGTAATCTGTTTTAATGGAAGAGTGTGTACGTGTAAATCCGAAACTCCCAAACTATCCCTCGCCCCCACGCCATTTCCTCTGGTAACCATAGGTTTGTAATCTGAGTGTGTGAGTCTGTTTCTCTTTCGTAAATGAGTTCATTTGTATCCTTTCCTTTTAGATTCCTTATAGAAGCCATATTGTGTGATAGTTTTACTTCACTTAGTATGATCATCTCCAGGTCCAGCCATGTTGCTGTAAATGGCATTATTTCATCTTTTTGTTGGCTGAGTAATATTCCATTATATATATGTACCACTTCTCCTTCATCCATTCTTCTGTCAATGGACATTTTGGTTGCCTCTGTGTCTTGACTAGGGTAAAGAGTGCTGCAATGAATATTGGGATGCATGTATCCTTTAGAACTATGTATTTCTCTGAATATATGCCCAGCAGTGGGATTCCTGGATCATATGGTAGGTCTACTTTTAGTTTTATAAGGAACCCCCATACTGTTCCCTATAGTGTCTCTACCAATTTACATCTCCTTTAAGAGTATACAAGGGTTCCCTTTTCTCATGACCTTGTTCTTTCTCCATTCTATGTACAATAGTTTGCATCTGCTAACCCCAAACTCCCAATCCATCTCTTTCATGCTTCCCCTCTCCCTGGCAACAACCAGTCTCTTCTCTATGTCTGTGAGTCTGTTTCTTTTATGCAGCTCCGTTCTTTTGTGTCAGATTTTTCATTCCACATATAAGTGATAACATATGGTATTTCTCCTTCTCTTTGTGACATGCTTCACTTAGTGTGATCATTTTTAGCTCCATTCATATTGCTGCAAATGGCATTATTACATCCTTTGTTATGGCTGAGTAGTATTCCACTGTATATATATATACCACAACTGCTTTAGCCATTCAGGTGTCAGTGGACGTTTGGGTTGCCTCCATGTCTTGGCTATGGTTAATAGTGCTGCTGTGCACACAGGGATACACGTACCTTCTTGAATTAGACGGTTGTCTGGATATATACCCAGGAGGTGTGTTGCTGGATCGTATGGCAAGTCAATTTTTAGTTTTTTGAGTAAGCTCCACTCTGTTTTCCTCAGTGGCTGTGCCAGTTTACATCCCCATGCACAGTGTAGGAAGGTTCCTTTTTCTTCACACCCTCCCCAGCATTTATTGTTTTTACATTTTTTGATGATGGCTATTCTGAGTAGTGTGAGATCATATTTCCTTTGAGTTTTGATTTGCATTTGTCTAATTATTAGGGATGTTGAGCATCTTTTCATGTGCCTGTTGGCCATCTATATGTCTTCTTTGGAGAAATGTCTATTTAAGTCTTCTGCCCATTGTGGCTGATTCTTTCTTTGGTTTTTTTTGTTTTTTTTTTTTTATTGACCCACATGAGTTCTTTTCAAATTTTGGAGACTAATCCCCTGGAGGTAGTATCATTGGCAAATATTTTCTCCCATTCTGTGGGTTGTCTTTTTCTTTTGTCTATGGTTTTCTTTGCTCTGCAAAAGATTTTCAGTTTAATTAGGTCCCGTTTGTTTATTTTTCTTCTTATATCCATTACTCTAGGAGATGCCTAGACAAAGATATTGCTCCGGTTTCTCATTGAGTGTTCTGCTTATGCTTTCCTCTAAGAGTATTATAGTATCCTGTCTTATATTTTGATCTGTCATCCACGTTGTGTTTATTTTTGTACATGCTGCTAAAGAATGTTTTAATTTCATTTTATTTACGGGAGTTGTCCAGCACTCTTTGTTGAACAGACTGTCTTTCTTCCATGTATATTTTTGCCTCCATTGTCACAGATTAATTGACCATCGATGTGTGGGTTCATTTTGGGATTTCTCTCCTGTTCCATTCATCTATATTTCTGTTTCTGTGCCAGTACCACATTCTTTTGATGACTTAATCTGTGTAGTACAGTCTGAAGTCAGGGAGCCTGATTCTTCCCGCTCCATTTTTCTTTCTCAAGATTGCTTTGAATATTTGCCTCCATACAAATTTTAAGACTATGTGTTTTAGTTCTGTGATAAATGCCATTGGTAGTTTGATAGGCCTTGCTCTGTATCTTTACACTGCCTAGGATAATATAGTCACTTTGACAATGTTGATTATTCTAATCCAAGAACATGGTATATCTTTCCATCTGTTTGTGTTGTCTTCTATTTCTTTCATCGGTGTCTTAGATTTTTTGGAGTCCTGGCCTTTTGTCTACTTAGGTAGGTTTATTCCTAAGTATAGTTTTCTTTTTGATGTGATGGTAAATGGCATTGTTTCTGTAATGTATTTTTCTGACCTTTTGTTGTTAGTGTTTAAAAGTACAACTGATTTCTCTGTATTTATTTTGTATCCTCCAACTTTACGAGATTCTTTGATGAGCTCTAGTAGATCTCTGCTTACATGTTTAGGATTTTCTATGTACACTACCATGTCATCTGCAAACAATGACCGTTTTATGCCCCCTTTTCCAATTTGGATACCTTTTGTTTCTTGTTCTTCTCTGATTGCCATGGCTAGGACTTCCAAAACTATGTTGAATAATAGTGGCAAGGATGCACATCCTTGTCTTGTTCCTGATCTTAGCGGAAATGCTTTCAGCTTTTTACCATTGAGTTTGATGTTAGCTGTCGGTTTGTCACATACGTCGAGGTGTGTTCCCTCTATGTCCGCTTTCTGGAGAGTTTTCCTGATAAATATGTGTGGAATTTTGTCAAAAGGTTTTTCTGCATCTCTTGAGATGATCATATGATTAAGATTCTTCAACTGGTTGATGTGGTGTATCACACTGATTGATTTGCGGATATAGAAAATTCCTTCCATCCCTGGGATAAATCCCACTTGATCATGCTGTACGAGCCTTTTAATGTACTGTTGGAGTCTGTTTGCAATATTGTGTTGATGATATTGGTATCTATGTTCATCAGTGATGTGGGTCTGTCCTTTTATTTTCTCTGTGAGGTATCTTTGTCTGCTTTTTGGTATCAGAGTATTGGTGGCCTCATAGAATGAGTTCAGAAGTTTTCTTTCCTCTGCAGGTTTCTAGAAGAGTGGCAGAAGGATAGGTGTTAACTCTTCTCTAAATGGCTGGTAGAATTCCACTGTGAAGTCATCTGGTCCTGGATCTTCATTTGTTGATTCAGCTTTTAATTACTAATTGAATCCAGGAAAGGTAGTTGTTTAGTTCATATATTCCAGTACTAGTACTTCCCGGTTCAGTTTTAGGAGATTGTACCTTTGTATAAATGTGTCCATTTTCTCTAGGTTGTTCATTTTATTGGCAAATGTTTGCTATTAGTAGTCTCAGGGTCCTTTGAATTTCCATGATGTTGATTGTAACTGCTTGTTTTTCATTGGTACATTTATTGGTTTGAGCTCTCTCCCTTTTCTTTCCTGAGGAGTCTGGCTAAGGATTTTGAATATTGTTTACCTTTTCAATGAGCCAGGTTTTAGTTTCATGGAGCTTTTGTTTGTTTGTTGTTTGTTTTTTAGGCTCTATTTCATTTATTTCTTCTCAGATGGTTATGATTTCTTTCCTTCTGCTAACTTTGGGTTTTGTTTGTTCATTTTTCTGGAGTTACGTTTGGTGTAAAGTTACATCATTTATGTAAGCATTTTCTTCTTGTTAACTTCTATCACTGAAACTTCCCTCTTAGATCAGGTATTGCTGCATCCCATTGGTTTTGGGTCATTGTGGGTTTTTTTATTTTTCTCTACGATTTTCTTTTAATTGATTTAATTGAAGTATACTTGATTTACAATGTTTTGTTCCTTTTGCTGTACAGCAAATTGATTCAGTTACACACCTCTCTGTCTATCTAGGCATTCTTTCGCATTTTCTTTTCCAGTGTGCTTTATCACAGGATATTGAATACAATTTCCTTTGCTACTCACTAGGACATTGTTCCTTTTTAAAATTAAATAATTAATTTACATTAAAAAATGTTTATCTTATTTTAGAATAGAGTTGAATAACAATGCTGTGTTAGTTGCAGGTGTGCAGCAAAGTGATTCAGTTATAAATTATATATGTTCCTATTCGTTTTCATATTGGTTCCCATTTAGGTTATTAAAAAATACTGAGCAAAATCCCTGTACTATACAGTAGGTCCTCATTTGTAATCTGTTTTAATAGAAGAGTGTGTACGTGTAAATCCGAAACTCCCAAACTATCCCTCGCCCCCACGCCATTTCCTCTGGTAACCATAGGTTTGTAATCTGAGTGTGTGAGTCTGTTTCTCTTTCGTAAATGAGTTCATTTGTATCCTTTCCTTTTAGGTTCCTTATAGAAGCCATATTGTGTGATAGTTTTACTTCACTTAGTATGATCATCTCCAGGTCCAGCCATGTTGCTGTAAATGGCATTATTTCATCTTTTTGTTGGCTGAGTAATATTCCATTATATATATGTACCACTTCTCCTTCATCCATTCTTCTGTCAATGGACATTTTGGTTGCCTCTGTGTCTTGACTAGGGTAAAGAGTGCTGCAATGAATATTGGGATGCATGTATCCTTTAGAACTATGTATTTCTCTGAATATATGCCCAGCAGTGGGATTCCTGGATCATATGGTAGGTCTACTTTTAGTTTTATAAGGAACCCCCATACTGTTCCCTATAGTGTCTCTACCAATTTACATCTCCTTTAAGAGTATACAAGGGTTCCCTTTTCTCATGACCTTGTTCTTTCTCCATTCTATGTACAATAGTTTGCATCTGCTAACCCCAAACTCCCAATCCATCTCTTTCATGCTTCCCCTCTCCCTGGCAACAACCAGTCTCTTCTCTATGTCTGTGAGTCTGTTTCTTTTATGCAGCTCCGTTCTTTTGTGTCAGATTTTTCATTCCACATATAAGTGATAACATATGGTATTTCTCCTTCTCTTTGTGACATGCTTCACTTAGTGTGATCATTTTTAGCTCCATTCATATTGCTGCAAATGGCATTATTACATCCTTTGTTATGGCTGAGTAGTATTCCACTGTATATATGTATACCACAACTGCTTTAGCCATTCAGGTGTCAGTGGACGTTTGGGTTGCCTCCATGTCTTGGCTATGGTTAATAGTGCTGCTGTGCACACAGGGATACACGTACCTTCTTGAATTAGACGGTTGTCTGGATATATACCCAGGAGGTGTGTTGCTGGATCGTATGGCAAGTCAATTTTTAGTTTTTTGAGTAAGCTCCACTCTGTTTTCCTCAGTGGCTGTGCCAGTTTACATCCCCATGCACAGTGTAGGAAGGTTCCTTTTTCTTCACACCCTCCCCAGCATTTATTGTTTTTACATTTTTTGATGATGGCTATTCTGAGTAGTGTGAGATCATATTTCCTTTGAGTTTTGATTTGCATTTGTCTAATTATTAGGGATGTTGAGCATCTTTTCATGTGCCTGTTGGCCATCTATATGTCTTCTTTGGAGAAATGTCTATTTAAGTCTTCTGCCCATTGTGGCTGATTCTTTCTTTGGTTTTTTTTGTTTTTTTTTTTTTATTGACCCACATGAGTTCTTTTCAAATTTTGGAGACTAATCCCCTGGAGGTAGTATCATTGGCAAATATTTTCTCCCATTCTGTGGGTTGTCTTTTTCTTTTGTCTATGGTTTTCTTTGCTCTGCAAAAGATTTTCAGTTTAATTAGGTCCCGTTTGTTTATTTTTCTTCTTATATCCATTACTCTAGGAGATGCCTAGACAAAGATATTGCTCCGGTTTCTCATTGAGTGTTCTGCTTATGCTTTCCTCTAAGAGTATTATAGTATCCTGTCTTATATTTTGATCTGTCATCCACGTTGTGTTTATTTTTGTACATGCTGCTAAAGAATGTTTTAATTTCATTTTATTTACGGGAGTTGTCCAGCACTCTTTGTTGAACAGACTGTCTTTCTTCCATGTATATTTTTGCCTCCATTGTCACAGATTAATTGACCATCGATGTGTGGGTTCATTTTGGGATTTCTCTCCTGTTCCATTCATCTATATTTCTGTTTCTGTGCCAGTACCACATTCTTTTGATGACTTAATCTGTGTAGTACAGTCTGAAGTCAGGGAGCCTGATTCTTCCCGCTCCATTTTTCTTTCTCAAGATTGCTTTGAATATTTGCCTCCATACAAATTTTAAGACTATGTGTTTTAGTTCTGTGATAAATGCCATTGGTAGTTTGATAGGCCTTGCTCTGTATCTTTACACTGCCTAGGATAATATAGTCACTTTGACAATGTTGATTATTCTAATCCAAGAACATGGTATATCTTTCCATCTGTTTGTGTTGTCTTCTATTTCTTTCATCGGTGTCTTAGATTTTTTGGAGTCCTGGCCTTTTGTCTACTTAGGTAGGTTTATTCCTAAGTATAGTTTTCTTTTTGATGTGATGGTAAATGGCATTGTTTCTGTAATGTATTTTTCTGACCTTTTGTTGTTAGTGTTTAAAAGTACAACTGATTTCTCTGTATTTATTTTGTATCCTCCAACTTTACGAGATTCTTTGATGAGCTCTAGTAGATCTCTGCTTACATGTTTAGGATTTTCTATGTACACTACCATGTCATCTGCAAACAATGACCGTTTTATGCCCCCTTTTCCAATTTGGATACCTTTTGTTTCTTGTTCTTCTCTGATTGCCATGGCTAGGACTTCCAAAACTATGTTGAATAATAGTGGCAAGGATGCACATCCTTGTCTTGTTCCTGATCTTAGCGGAAATGCTTTCAGCTTTTTACCATTGAGTTTGATGTTAGCTGTCGGTTTGTCACATACGTCGAGGTGTGTTCCCTCTATGTCCGCTTTCTGGAGAGTTTTCCTGATAAATATGTGTGGAATTTTGTCAAAAGGTTTTTCTGCATCTCTTGAGATGATCATATGATTAAGATTCTTCAACTGGTTGATGTGGTGTATCACACTGATTGATTTGCGGATATAGAAAATTCCTTCCATCCCTGGGATAAATCCCACTTGATCATGCTGTACGAGCCTTTTAATGTACTGTTGGAGTCTGTTTGCAATATTGTGTTGATGATATTGGTATCTATGTTCATCAGTGATGTGGGTCTGTCCTTTTATTTTCTCTGTGAGGTATCTTTGTCTGCTTTTTGGTATCAGAGTATTGGTGGCCTCATAGAATGAGTTCAGAAGTTTTCTTTCCTCTGCAGGTTTCTAGAAGAGTGGCAGAAGGATAGGTGTTAACTCTTCTCTAAATGGCTGGTAGAATTCCACTGTGAAGTCATCTGGTCCTGGATCTTCATTTGTTGATTCAGCTTTTAATTACTAATTGAATCCAGGAAAGGTAGTTGTTTAGTTCATATATTCCAGTACTAGTACTTCCCGGTTCAGTTTTAGGAGATTGTACCTTTGTATAAATGTGTCCATTTTCTCTAGGTTGTTCATTTTATTGGCAAATGTTTGCTATTAGTAGTCTCAGGGTCCTTTGAATTTCCATGATGTTGATTGTAACTGCTTGTTTTTCATTGGTACATTTATTGGTTTGAGCTCTCTCCCTTTTCTTTCCTGAGGAGTCTGGCTAAGGATTTTGAATATTGTTTACCTTTTCAATGAGCCAGGTTTTAGTTTCATGGAGCTTTTGTTTGTTTGTTGTTTGTTTTTTAGGCTCTATTTCATTTATTTCTTCTCAGATGGTTATGATTTCTTTCCTTCTGCTAACTTTGGGTTTTGTTTGTTCATTTTTCTGGAGTTACGTTTGGTGTAAAGTTACATCATTTATGTAAGCATTTTCTTCTTGTTAACTTCTATCACTGAAACTTCCCTCTTAGATCAGGTATTGCTGCATCCCATTGGTTTTGGGTCATTGTGGGTTTTTTTATTTTTCTCTACGATTTTCTTTTAATTGATTTAATTGAAGTATACTTGATTTACAATGTTTTGTTCCTTTTGCTGTACAGCAAATTGATTCAGTTACACACCTCTCTGTCTATCTAGGCATTCTTTCGCATTTTCTTTTCCAGTGTGCTTTATCACAGGATATTGAATACAATTTCCTTTGCTACTCACTAGGACATTGTTCCTTTTTAAAATTAAATAATTAATTTACATTAAAAAATGTTTATCTTATTTTAGAATAGAGTTGAATAACAATGCTGTGTTAGTTGCAGGTGTGCAGCAAAGTGATTCAGTTATAAATTATATATGTTCCTATTCGTTTTCATATTGGTTCCCATTTAGGTTATTAAAAAATACTGAGCAAAATCCCTGTACTATACAGTAGGTCCTCATTTGTAATCTGTTTTAATAGAAGAGTGTGTACGTGTAAATCCGAAACTCCCAAACTATCCCTCGCCCCCACGCCATTTCCTCTGGTAACCATAGGTTTGTAATCTGAGTGTGTGAGTCTGTTTCTCTTTCGTAAATGAGTTCATTTGTATCCTTTCCTTTTAGGTTCCTTATAGAAGCCATATTGTGTGATAGTTTTACTTCACTTAGTATGATCATCTCCAGGTCCAGCCATGTTGCTGTAAATGGCATTATTTCATCTTTTTGTTGGCTGAGTAATATTCCATTATATATATGTACCACTTCTCCTTCATCCATTCTTCTGTCAATGGACATTTTGGTTGCCTCTGTGTCTTGACTAGGGTAAAGAGTGCTGCAATGAATATTGGGATGCATGTATCCTTTAGAACTATGTATTTCTCTGAATATATGCCCAGCAGTGGGATTCCTGGATCATATGGTAGGTCTACTTTTAGTTTTATAAGGAACCCCCATACTGTTCCCTATAGTGTCTCTACCAATTTACATCTCCTTTAAGAGTATACAAGGGTTCCCTTTTCTCATGACCTTGTTCTTTCTCCATTCTATGTACAATAGTTTGCATCTGCTAACCCCAAACTCCCAATCCATCTCTTTCATGCTTCCCCTCTCCCTGGCAACAACCAGTCTCTTCTCTATGTCTGTGAGTCTGTTTCTTTTATGCAGCTCCGTTCTTTTGTGTCAGATTTTTCATTCCACATATAAGTGATAACATATGGTATTTCTCCTTCTCTTTGTGACATGCTTCACTTAGTGTGATCATTTTTAGCTCCATTCATATTGCTGCAAATGGCATTATTACATCCTTTGTTATGGCTGAGTAGTATTTCACTGTATATATGTATACCACAACTGCTTTAGCCATTCAGGTGTCAGTGGACGTTTGGGTTGCCTCCATGTCTTGGCTATGGTTAATAGTGCTGCTGTGCACACAGGGATACACGTACCTTCTTGAATTAGACGGTTGTCTGGATATATACCCAGGAGGTGTGTTGCTGGATCGTATGGCAAGTCAATTTTTAGTTTTTTGAGTAAGCTCCACTCTGTTTTCCTCAGTGGCTGTGCCAGTTTACATCCCCATGCACAGTGTAGGAAGGTTCCTTTTTCTTCACACCCTCCCCAGCATTTATTGTTTTTACATTTTTTGATGATGGCTATTCTGAGTAGTGTGAGATCATATTTCCTTTGAGTTTTGATTTGCATTTGTCTAATTATTAGGGATGTTGAGCATCTTTTCATGTGCCTGTTGGCCATCTATATGTCTTCTTTGGAGAAATGTCTATTTAAGTCTTCTGCCCATTGTGGCTGATTCTTTCTTTGGTTTTTTTTGTTTTTTTTTTTTTATTGACCCACATGAGTTCTTTTCAAATTTTGGAGACTAATCCCCTGGAGGTAGTATCATTGGCAAATATTTTCTCCCACTCTGTGGGTTGTCTTTTTCTTTTGTCTATGGTTTTCTTTGCTCTGCAAAAGATTTTCAGTTTAATTAGGTCCCGTTTGTTTATTTTTCTTCTTATATCCATTACTCTAGGAGATGCCTAGACAAAGATATTGCTCCGGTTTCTCATTGAGTGTTCTGCTTATGCTTTCCTCTAAGAGTATTATAGTATCCTGTCTTATATTTTGATCTGTCATCCACGTTGTGTTTATTTTTGTACATGCTGCTAAAGAATGTTTTAATTTCATTTTATTTACGGGAGTTGTCCAGCACTCTTTGTTGAACAGACTGTCTTTCTTCCATGTATATTTTTGCCTCCATTGTCACAGATTAATTGACCATCGATGTGTGGGTTCATTTTGGGATTTCTCTCCTGTTCCATTCATCTATATTTCTGTTTCTGTGCCAGTACCACATTCTTTTGATGACTTAATCTGTGTAGTACAGTCTGAAGTCAGGGAGCCTGATTCTTCCCGCTCCATTTTTCTTTCTCAAGATTGCTTTGAATATTTGCCTCCATACAAATTTTAAGACTATGTGTTTTAGTTCTGTGATAAATGCCATTGGTAGTTTGATAGGCCTTGCTCTGTATCTTTACACTGCCTAGGATAATATAGTCACTTTGACAATGTTGATTATTCTAATCCAGGAACATGGTATATCTTTCCATCTGTTTGTGTTGTCTTCTATTTCTTTCATCGGTGTCTTAGATTTTTTGGAGTCCTGGCCTTTTGTCTACTTAGGTAGGTTTATTCCTAAGTATAGTTTTCTTTTTGATGTGATGGTAAATGGCATTGTTTCTGTAATGTATTTTTCTGACCTTTTGTTGTTAGTGTTTAAAAGTACAACTGATTTCTCTGTATTTATTTTGTATCCTCCAACTTTACGAGATTCTTTGATGAGCTCTAGTAGATCTCTGCTTACATGTTTAGGATTTTCTATGTACACTACCATGTCATCTGCAAACAATGACCGTTTTATGCCCCCTTTTCCAATTTGGATACCTTTTGTTTCTTGTTCTTCTCTGATTGCCATGGCTAGGACTTCCAAAACTATGTTGAATAATAGTGGCAAGGATGCACATCCTTGTCTTGTTCCTGATCTTAGCGGAAATGCTTTCAGCTTTTTACCATTGAGTTTGATGTTAGCTGTCGGTTTGTCACATACGTCGAGGTGTGTTCCCTCTATGTCCGCTTTCTGGAGAGTTTTCCTGATAAATATGTGTGGAATTTTGTCAAAAGGTTTTTCTGCATCTCTTGAGATGATCATATGATTAAGATTCTTCAACTGGTTGATGTGGTGTATCACACTGATTGATTTGCGGATATAGAAAATTCCTTCCATCCCTGGGATAAATCCCACTTGATCATGCTGTACGAGCCTTTTAATGTACTGTTGGAGTCTGTTTGCAATATTGTGTTGATGATATTGGTATCTATGTTCATCAGTGATGTGGGTCTGTCCTTTTATTTTCTCTGTGAGGTATCTTTGTCTGCTTTTTGGTATCAGAGTATTGGTGGCCTCATAGAATGAGTTCAGAAGTTTTCTTTCCTCTGCAGGTTTCTAGAAGAGTGGCAGAAGGATAGGTGTTAACTCTTCTCTAAATGGCTGGTAGAATTCCACTGTGAAGTCATCTGGTCCTGGATCTTCATTTGTTGATTCAGCTTTTAATTACTAATTGAATCCAGGAAAGGTAGTTGTTTAGTTCATATATTCCAGTACTAGTACTTCCCGGTTCAGTTTTAGGAGATTGTACCTTTGTATAAATGTGTCCATTTTCTCTAGGTTGTTCATTTTATTGGCAAATGTTTGCTATTAGTAGTCTCAGGGTCCTTTGAATTTCCATGATGTTGATTGTAACTGCTTGTTTTTCATTGGTACATTTATTGGTTTGAGCTCTCTCCCTTTTCTTTCCTGAGGAGTCTGGCTAAGGATTTTGAATATTGTTTACCTTTTCAATGAGCCAGGTTTTAGTTTCATGGAGCTTTTGTTTGTTTGTTGTTTGTTTTTTAGGCTCTATTTCATTTATTTCTTCTCAGATGGTTATGATTTCTTTCCTTCTGCTAACTTTGGGTTTTGTTTGTTCATTTTTCTGGAGTTACGTTTGGTGTAAAGTTACATCATTTATGTAAGCATTTTCTTCTTGTTAACTTCTATCACTGAAACTTCCCTCTTAGATCAGGTATTGCTGCATCCCATTGGTTTTGGGTCATTGTGGGTTTTTTTATTTTTCTCTACGATTTTCTTTTAATTGATTTAATTGAAGTATACTTGATTTACAATGTTTTGTTCCTTTTGCTGTACAGCAAATTGATTCAGTTACACACCTCTCTGTCTATCTAGGCATTCTTTCGCATTTTCTTTTCCAGTGTGCTTTATCACAGGATATTGAATACAATTTCCTTTGCTACTCACTAGGACATTGTTCCTTTTTAAAATTAAATAATTAATTTACATTAAAAAATGTTTATCTTATTTTAGAATAGAGTTGAATAACAATGCTGTGTTAGTTGCAGGTGTGCAGCAAAGTGATTCAGTTATAAATTATATATGTTCCTATTCGTTTTCATATTGGTTCCCATTTAGGTTATTAAAAAATACTGAGCAAAATCCCTGTACTATACAGTAGGTCCTCATTTGTAATCTGTTTTAATAGAAGAGTGTGTACGTGTAAATCCGAAACTCCCAAACTATCCCTCGCCCCCACGCCATTTCCTCTGGTAACCATAGGTTTGTAATCTGAGTGTGTGAGTCTGTTTCTCTTTCGTAAATGAGTTCATTTGTATCCTTTCCTTTTAGGTTCCTTATAGAAGCCATATTGTGTGATAGTTTTACTTCACTTAGTATGATCATCTCCAGGTCCAGCCATGTTGCTGTAAATGGCATTATTTCATCTTTTTGTTGGCTGAGTAATATTCCATTATATATATGTACCACTTCTCCTTCATCCATTCTTCTGTCAATGGACATTTTGGTTGCCTCTGTGTCTTGACTAGGGTAAAGAGTGCTGCAATGAATATTGGGATGCATGTATCCTTTAGAACTATGTATTTCTCTGAATATATGCCCAGCAGTGGGATTCCTGGATCATATGGTAGGTCTACTTTTAGTTTTATAAGGAACCCCCATACTGTTCCCTATAGTGTCTCTACCAATTTACATCTCCTTTAAGAGTATACAAGGGTTCCCTTTTCTCATGACCTTGTTCTTTCTCCATTCTATGTACAATAGTTTGCATCTGCTAACCCCAAACTCCCAATCCATCTCTTTCATGCTTCCCCTCTCCCTGGCAACAACCAGTCTCTTCTCTATGTCTGTGAGTCTGTTTCTTTTATGCAGCTCCGTTCTTTTGTGTCAGATTTTTCATTCCACATATAAGTGATAACATATGGTATTTCTCCTTCTCTTTGTGACATGCTTCACTTAGTGTGATCATTTTTAGCTCCATTCATATTGCTGCAAATGGCATTATTACATCCTTTGTTATGGCTGAGTAGTATTCCACTGTATATATGTATACCACAACTGCTTTAGCCATTCAGGTGTCAGTGGACGTTTGGGTTGCCTCCATGTCTTGGCTATGGTTAATAGTGCTGCTGTGCACACAGGGATACACGTACCTTCTTGAATTAGACGGTTGTCTGGATATATACCCAGGAGGTGTGTTGCTGGATCGTATGGCAAGTCAATTTTTAGTTTTTTGAGTAAGCTCCACTCTGTTTTCCTCAGTGGCTGTGCCAGTTTACATCCCCATGCACAGTGTAGGAAGGTTCCTTTTTCTTCACACCCTCCCCAGCATTTATTGTTTTTACATTTTTTGATGATGGCTATTCTGAGTAGTGTGAGATCATATTTCCTTTGAGTTTTGATTTGCATTTGTCTAATTATTAGGGATGTTGAGCATCTTTTCATGTGCCTGTTGGCCATCTATATGTCTTCTTTGGAGAAATGTCTATTTAAGTCTTCTGCCCATTGTGGCTGATTCTTTCTTTGGTTTTTTTTGTTTTTTTTTTTTTTATTGACCCACATGAGTTCTTTTCAAATTTTGGAGACTAATCCCCTGGAGGTAGTATCATTGGCAAATATTTTCTCCCACTCTGTGGGTTGTCTTTTTCTTTTGTCTATGGTTTTCTTTGCTCTGCAAAAGATTTTCAGTTTAATTAGGTCCCGTTTGTTTATTTTTCTTCTTATATCCATTACTCTAGGAGATGCCTAGACAAAGATATTGCTCCGGTTTCTCATTGAGTGTTCTGCTTATGCTTTCCTCTAAGAGTATTATAGTATCCTGTCTTATATTTTGATCTGTCATCCACGTTGTGTTTATTTTTGTACATGCTGCTAAAGAATGTTTTAATTTCATTTTATTTACGGGAGTTGTCCAGCACTCTTTGTTGAACAGACTGTCTTTCTTCCATGTATATTTTTGCCTCCATTGTCACAGATTAATTGACCATCGATGTGTGGGTTCATTTTGGGATTTCTCTCCTGTTCCATTCATCTATATTTCTGTTTCTGTGCCAGTACCACATTCTTTTGATGACTTAATCTGTGTAGTACAGTCTGAAGTCAGGGAGCCTGATTCTTCCCGCTCCATTTTTCTTTCTCAAGATTGCTTTGAATATTTGCCTCCATACAAATTTTAAGACTATGTGTTTTAGTTCTGTGATAAATGCCATTGGTAGTTTGATAGGCCTTGCTCTGTATCTTTACACTGCCTAGGATAATATAGTCACTTTGACAATGTTGATTATTCTAATCCAGGAACATGGTATATCTTTCCATCTGTTTGTGTTGTCTTCTATTTCTTTCATCGGTGTCTTAGATTTTTTGGAGTCCTGGCCTTTTGTCTACTTAGGTAGGTTTATTCCTAAGTATAGTTTTCTTTTTGATGTGATGGTAAATGGCATTGTTTCTGTAATGTATTTTTCTGACCTTTTGTTGTTAGTGTTTAAAAGTACAACTGATTTCTCTGTATTTATTTTGTATCCTCCAACTTTACGAGATTCTTTGATGAGCTCTAGTAGATCTCTGCTTACATGTTTAGGATTTTCTATGTACACTACCATGTCATCTGCAAACAATGACCGTTTTATGCCCCCTTTTCCAATTTGGATACCTTTTGTTTCTTGTTCTTCTCTGATTGCCATGGCTAGGACTTCCAAAACTATGTTGAATAATAGTGGCAAGGATGCACATCCTTGTCTTGTTCCTGATCTTAGCGGAAATGCTTTCAGCTTTTTACCATTGAGTTTGATGTTAGCTGTCGGTTTGTCACATACGTCGAGGTGTGTTCCCTCTATGTCCGCTTTCTGGAGAGTTTTCCTGATAAATATGTGTGGAATTTTGTCAAAAGGTTTTTCTGCATCTCTTGAGATGATCATATGATTAAGATTCTTCAACTGGTTGATGTGGTGTATCACACTGATTGATTTGCGGATATAGAAAATTCCTTCCATCCCTGGGATAAATCCCACTTGATCATGCTGTACGAGCCTTTTAATGTACTGTTGGAGTCTGTTTGCAATATTGTGTTGATGATATTGGTATCTATGTTCATCAGTGATGTGGGTCTGTCCTTTTATTTTCTCTGTGAGGTATCTTTGTCTGCTTTTTGGTATCAGAGTATTGGTGGCCTCATAGAATGAGTTCAGAAGTTTTCTTTCCTCTGCAGGTTTCTAGAAGAGTGGCAGAAGGATAGGTGTTAACTCTTCTCTAAATGGCTGGTAGAATTCCACTGTGAAGTCATCTGGTCCTGGATCTTCATTTGTTGATTCAGCTTTTAATTACTAATTGAATCCAGGAAAGGTAGTTGTTTAGTTCATATATTCCAGTACTAGTACTTCCCGGTTCAGTTTTAGGAGATTGTACCTTTGTATAAATGTGTCCATTTTCTCTAGGTTGTTCATTTTATTGGCAAATGTTTGCTATTAGTAGTCTCAGGGTCCTTTGAATTTCCATGATGTTGATTGTAACTGCTTGTTTTTCATTGGTACATTTATTGGTTTGAGCTCTCTCCCTTTTCTTTCCTGAGGAGTCTGGCTAAGGATTTTGAATATTGTTTACCTTTTCAATGAGCCAGGTTTTAGTTTCATGGAGCTTTTGTTTGTTTGTTGTTTGTTTTTTAGGCTCTATTTCATTTATTTCTTCTCAGATGGTTATGATTTCTTTCCTTCTGCTAACTTTGGGTTTTGTTTGTTCATTTTTCTGGAGTTACGTTTGGTGTAAAGTTACATCATTTATGTAAGCATTTTCTTCTTGTTAACTTCTATCACTGAAACTTCCCTCTTAGATCAGGTATTGCTGCATCCCATTGGTTTTGGGTCATTGTGGGTTTTTTTATTTTTCTCTACGATTTTCTTTTAATTGATTTAATTGAAGTATACTTGATTTACAATGTTTTGTTCCTTTTGCTGTACAGCAAATTGATTCAGTTACACACCTCTCTGTCTATCTAGGCATTCTTTCGCATTTTCTTTTCCAGTGTGCTTTATCACAGGATATTGAATACAATTTCCTTTGCTACTCACTAGGACATTGTTCCTTTTTAAAATTAAATAATTAATTTACATTAAAAAATGTTTATCTTATTTTAGAATAGAGTTGAATAACAATGCTGTGTTAGTTGCAGGTGTGCAGCAAAGTGATTCAGTTATAAATTATATATGTTCCTATTCGTTTTCATATTGGTTCCCATTTAGGTTATTAAAAAATACTGAGCAAAATCCCTGTACTATACAGTAGGTCCTCATTTGTAATCTGTTTTAATAGAAGAGTGTGTACGTGTAAATCCGAAACTCCCAAACTATCCCTCGCCCCCACGCCATTTCCTCTGGTAACCATAGGTTTGTAATCTGAGTGTGTGAGTCTGTTTCTCTTTCGTAAATGAGTTCATTTGTATCCTTTCCTTTTAGGTTCCTTATAGAAGCCATATTGTGTGATAGTTTTACTTCACTTAGTATGATCATCTCCAGGTCCAGCCATGTTGCTGTAAATGGCATTATTTCATCTTTTTGTTGGCTGAGTAATATTCCATTATATATATGTACCACTTCTCCTTCATCCATTCTTCTGTCAATGGACATTTTGGTTGCCTCTGTGTCTTGACTAGGGTAAAGAGTGCTGCAATGAATATTGGGATGCATGTATCCTTTAGAACTATGTATTTCTCTGAATATATGCCCAGCAGTGGGATTCCTGGATCATATGGTAGGTCTACTTTTAGTTTTATAAGGAACCCCCATACTGTTCCCTATAGTGTCTCTACCAATTTACATCTCCTTTAAGAGTATACAAGGGTTCCCTTTTCTCATGACCTTGTTCTTTCTCCATTCTATGTACAATAGTTTGCATCTGCTAACCCCAAACTCCCAATCCATCTCTTTCATGCTTCCCCTCTCCCTGGCAACAACCAGTCTCTTCTCTATGTCTGTGAGTCTGTTTCTTTTATGCAGCTCCGTTCTTTTGTGTCAGATTTTTCATTCCACATATAAGTGATAACATATGGTATTTCTCCTTCTCTTTGTGACATGCTTCACTTAGTGTGATCATTTTTAGCTCCATTCATATTGCTGCAAATGGCATTATTACATCCTTTGTTATGGCTGAGTAGTATTCCACTGTATATATGTATACCACAACTGCTTTAGCCATTCAGGTGTCAGTGGACGTTTGGGTTGCCTCCATGTCTTGGCTATGGTTAATAGTGCTGCTGTGCACACAGGGATACACGTACCTTCTTGAATTAGACGGTTGTCTGGATATATACCCAGGAGGTGTGTTGCTGGATCGTATGGCAAGTCAATTTTTAGTTTTTTGAGTAAGCTCCACTCTGTTTTCCTCAGTGGCTGTGCCAGTTTACATCCCCATGCACAGTGTAGGAAGGTTCCTTTTTCTTCACACCCTCCCCAGCATTTATTGTTTTTACATTTTTTGATGATGGCTATTCTGAGTAGTGTGAGATCATATTTCCTTTGAGTTTTGATTTGCATTTGTCTAATTATTAGGGATGTTGAGCATCTTTTCATGTGCCTGTTGGCCATCTATATGTCTTCTTTGGAGAAATGTCTATTTAAGTCTTCTGCCCATTGTGGCTGATTCTTTCTTTGGTTTTTTTTGGTTTTTTTTTTTTTATTGACCCACATGAGTTCTTTTCAAATTTTGGAGACTAATCCCCTGGAGGTAGTATCATTGGCAAATATTTTCTCCCACTCTGTGGGTTGTCTTTTTCTTTTGTCTATGGTTTTCTTTGCTCTGCAAAAGATTTTCAGTTTAATTAGGTCCCGTTTGTTTATTTTTCTTCTTATATCCATTACTCTAGGAGATGCCTAGACAAAGATATTGCTCCGGTTTCTCATTGAGTGTTCTGCTTATGCTTTCCTCTAAGAGTATTATAGTATCCTGTCTTATATTTTGATCTGTCATCCACGTTGTGTTTATTTTTGTACATGCTGCTAAAGAATGTTTTAATTTCATTTTATTTACGGGAGTTGTCCAGCACTCTTTGTTGAACAGACTGTCTTTCTTCCATGTATATTTTTGCCTCCATTGTCACAGATTAATTGACCATCGATGTGTGGGTTCATTTTGGGATTTCTCTCCTGTTCCATTCATCTATATTTCTGTTTCTGTGCCAGTACCACATTCTTTTGATGACTTAATCTGTGTAGTACAGTCTGAAGTCAGGGAGCCTGATTCTTCCCGCTCCATTTTTCTTTCTCAAGATTGCTTTGAATATTTGCCTCCATACAAATTTTAAGACTATGTGTTTTAGTTCTGTGATAAATGCCATTGGTAGTTTGATAGGCCTTGCTCTGTATCTTTACACTGCCTAGGATAATATAGTCACTTTGACAATGTTGATTATTCTAATCCAGGAACATGGTATATCTTTCCATCTGTTTGTGTTGTCTTCTATTTCTTTCATCGGTGTCTTAGATTTTTTGGAGTCCTGGCCTTTTGTCTACTTAGGTAGGTTTATTCCTAAGTATAGTTTTCTTTTTGATGTGATGGTAAATGGCATTGTTTCTGTAATGTATTTTTCTGACCTTTTGTTGTTAGTGTTTAAAAGTACAACTGATTTCTCTGTATTTATTTTGTATCCTCCAACTTTACGAGATTCTTTGATGAGCTCTAGTAGATCTCTGCTTACATGTTTAGGATTTTCTATGTACACTACCATGTCATCTGCAAACAATGACCGTTTTATGCCCCCTTTTCCAATTTGGATACCTTTTGTTTCTTGTTCTTCTCTGATTGCCATGGCTAGGACTTCCAAAACTATGTTGAATAATAGTGGCAAGGATGGACATCCTTGTCTTGTTCCTGATCTTAGCGGAAATGCTTTCAGCTTTTTACCATTGAGTTTGATGTTAGCTGTCGGTTTGTCACATACGTCGAGGTGTGTTCCCTCTATGTCCGCTTTCTGGAGAGTTTTCCTGATAAATATGTGTGGAATTTTGTCAAAAGGTTTTTCTGCATCTCTTGAGATGATCATATGATTAAGATTCTTCAACTGGTTGATGTGGTGTATCACACTGATTGATTTGCGGATATAGAAAATTCCTTCCATCCCTGGGATAAATCCCACTTGATCATGCTGTACGAGCCTTTTAATGTACTGTTGGAGTCTGTTTGCAATATTGTGTTGATGATATTGGTATCTATGTTCATCAGTGATGTGGGTCTGTCCTTTTATTTTCTCTGTGAGGTATCTTTGTCTGCTTTTTGGTATCAGAGTATTGGTGGCCTCATAGAATGAGTTCAGAAGTTTTCTTTCCTCTGCAGGTTTCTAGAAGAGTGGCAGAAGGATAGGTGTTAACTCTTCTCTAAATGGCTGGTAGAATTCCACTGTGAAGTCATCTGGTCCTGGATCTTCATTTGTTGATTCAGCTTTTAATTACTAATTGAATCCAGGAAAGGTAGTTGTTTAGTTCATATATTCCAGTACTAGTACTTCCCGGTTCAGTTTTAGGAGATTGTACCTTTGTATAAATGTGTCCATTTTCTCTAGGTTGTTCATTTTATTGGCAAATGTTTGCTATTAGTAGTCTCAGGGTCCTTTGAATTTCCATGATGTTGATTGTAACTGCTTGTTTTTCATTGGTACATTTATTGGTTTGAGCTCTCTCCCTTTTCTTTCCTGAGGAGTCTGGCTAAGGATTTTGAATATTGTTTACCTTTTCAATGAGCCAGGTTTTAGTTTCATGGAGCTTTTGTTTGTTTGTTGTTTGTTTTTTAGGCTCTATTTCATTTATTTCTTCTCAGATGGTTATGATTTCTTTCCTTCTGCTAACTTTGGGTTTTGTTTGTTCATTTTTCTGGAGTTACGTTTGGTGTAAAGTTACATCATTTATGTAAGCATTTTCTTCTTGTTAACTTCTATCACTGAAACTTCCCTCTTAGATCAGGTATTGCTGCATCCCATTGGTTTTGGGTCATTGTGGGTTTTTTTATTTTTCTCTACGATTTTCTTTTAATTGATTTAATTGAAGTATACTTGATTTACAATGTTTTGTTCCTTTTGCTGTACAGCAAATTGATTCAGTTACACACCTCTCTGTCTATCTAGGCATTCTTTCGCATTTTCTTTTCCAGTGTGCTTTATCACAGGATATTGAATACAATTTCCTTTGCTACTCACTAGGACATTGTTCCTTTTTAAAATTAAATAATTAATTTACATTAAAAAATGTTTATCTTATTTTAGAATAGAGTTGAATAACAATGCTGTGTTAGTTGCAGGTGTGCAGCAAAGTGATTCAGTTATAAATTATATATGTTCCTATTCGTTTTCATATTGGTTCCCATTTAGGTTATTAAAAAATACTGAGCAAAATCCCTGTACTATACAGTAGGTCCTCATTTGTAATCTGTTTTAATAGAAGAGTGTGTACGTGTAAATCCGAAACTCCCAAACTATCCCTCGCCCCCACGCCATTTCCTCTGGTAACCATAGGTTTGTAATCTGAGTGTGTGAGTCTGTTTCTCTTTCGTAAATGAGTTCATTTGTATCCTTTCCTTTTAGGTTCCTTATAGAAGCCATATTGTGTGATAGTTTTACTTCACTTAGTATGATCATCTCCAGGTCCAGCCATGTTGCTGTAAATGGCATTATTTCATCTTTTTGTTGGCTGAGTAATATTCCATTATATATATGTACCACTTCTCCTTCATCCATTCTTCTGTCAATGGACATTTTGGTTGCCTCTGTGTCTTGACTAGGGTAAAGAGTGCTGCAATGAATATTGGGATGCATGTATCCTTTAGAACTATGTATTTCTCTGAATATATGCCCAGCAGTGGGATTCCTGGATCATATGGTAGGTCTACTTTTAGTTTTATAAGGAACCCCCATACTGTTCCCTATAGTGTCTCTACCAATTTACATCTCCTTTAAGAGTATACAAGGGTTCCCTTTTCTCATGACCTTGTTCTTTCTCCATTCTATGTACAATAGTTTGCATCTGCTAACCCCAAACTCCCAATCCATCTCTTTCATGCTTCCCCTCTCCCTGGCAACAACCAGTCTCTTCTCTATGTCTGTGAGTCTGTTTCTTTTATGCAGCTCCGTTCTTTTGTGTCAGATTTTTCATTCCACATATAAGTGATAACATATGGTATTTCTCCTTCTCTTTGTGACATGCTTCACTTAGTGTGATCATTTTTAGCTCCATTCATATTGCTGCAAATGGCATTATTACATCCTTTGTTATGGCTGAGTAGTATTCCACTGTATATATGTATACCACAACTGCTTTAGCCATTCAGGTGTCAGTGGACGTTTGGGTTGCCTCCATGTCTTGGCTATGGTTAATAGTGCTGCTGTGCACACAGGGATACACGTACCTTCTTGAATTAGACGGTTGTCTGGATATATACCCAGGAGGTGTGTTGCTGGATCGTATGGCAAGTCAATTTTTAGTTTTTTGAGTAAGCTCCACTCTGTTTTCCTCAGTGGCTGTGCCAGTTTACATCCCCATGCACAGTGTAGGAAGGTTCCTTTTTCTTCACACCCTCCCCAGCATTTATTGTTTTTACATTTTTTGATGATGGCTATTCTGAGTAGTGTGAGATCATATTTCCTTTGAGTTTTGATTTGCATTTGTCTAATTATTAGGGATGTTGAGCATCTTTTCATGTGCCTGTTGGCCATCTATATGTCTTCTTTGGAGAAATGTCTATTTAAGTCTTCTGCCCATTGTGGCTGATTCTTTCTTTGGTTTTTTTTGTTTTTTTTTTTTTTATTGACCCACATGAGTTCTTTTCAAATTTTGGAGACTAATCCCCTGGAGGTAGTATCATTGGCAAATATTTTCTCCCACTCTGTGGGTTGTCTTTTTCTTTTGTCTATGGTTTTCTTTGCTCTGCAAAAGATTTTCAGTTTAATTAGGTCCCGTTTGTTTATTTTTCTTCTTATATCCATTACTCTAGGAGATGCCTAGACAAAGATATTGCTCCGGTTTCTCATTGAGTGTTCTGCTTATGCTTTCCTCTAAGAGTATTATAGTATCCTGTCTTATATTTTGATCTGTCATCCACGTTGTGTTTATTTTTGTACATGCTGCTAAAGAATGTTTTAATTTCATTTTATTTACGGGAGTTGTCCAGCACTCTTTGTTGAACAGACTGTCTTTCTTCCATGTATATTTTTGCCTCCATTGTCACAGATTAATTGACCATCGATGTGTGGGTTCATTTTGGGATTTCTCTCCTGTTCCATTCATCTATATTTCTGTTTCTGTGCCAGTACCACATTCTTTTGATGACTTAATCTGTGTAGTACAGTCTGAAGTCAGGGAGCCTGATTCTTCCCGCTCCATTTTTCTTTCTCAAGATTGCTTTGAATATTTGCCTCCATACAAATTTTAAGACTATGTGTTTTAGTTCTGTGATAAATGCCATTGGTAGTTTGATAGGCCTTGCTCTGTATCTTTACACTGCCTAGGATAATATAGTCACTTTGACAATGTTGATTATTCTAATCCAGGAACATGGTATATCTTTCCATCTGTTTGTGTTGTCTTCTATTTCTTTCATCGGTGTCTTAGATTTTTTGGAGTCCTGGCCTTTTGTCTACTTAGGTAGATTTATTCCTAAGTATAGTTTTCTTTTTGATGTGATGGTAAATGGCATTGTTTCTGTAATGTATTTTTCTGACCTTTTGTTGTTAGTGTTTAAAAGTACAACTGATTTCTCTGTATTTATTTTGTATCCTCCAACTTTACGAGATTCTTTGATGAGCTCTAGTAGATCTCTGCTTACATGTTTAGGATTTTCTATGTACACTACCATGTCATCTGCAAACAATGACCGTTTTATGCCCCCTTTTCCAATTTGGATACCTTTTGTTTCTTGTTCTTCTCTGATTGCCATGGCTAGGACTTCCAAAACTATGTTGAATAATAGTGGCAAGGATGCACATCCTTGTCTTGTTCCTGATCTTAGCGGAAATGCTTTCAGCTTTTTACCATTGAGTTTGATGTTAGCTGTCGGTTTGTCACATACGTCGAGGTGTGTTCCCTCTATGTCCGCTTTCTGGAGAGTTTTCCTGATAAATATGTGTGGAATTTTGTCAAAAGGTTTTTCTGCATCTCTTGAGATGATCATATGATTAAGATTCTTCAACTGGTTGATGTGGTGTATCACACTGATTGATTTGCGGATATAGAAAATTCCTTCCATCCCTGGGATAAATCCCACTTGATCATGCTGTACGAGCCTTTTAATGTACTGTTGGAGTCTGTTTGCAATATTGTGTTGATGATATTGGTATCTATGTTCATCAGTGATGTGGGTCTGTCCTTTTATTTTCTCTGTGAGGTATCTTTGTCTGCTTTTTGGTATCAGAGTATTGGTGGCCTCATAGAATGAGTTCAGAAGTTTTCTTTCCTCTGCAGGTTTCTAGAAGAGTGGCAGAAGGATAGGTGTTAACTCTTCTCTAAATGGCTGGTAGAATTCCACTGTGAAGTCATCTGGTCCTGGATCTTCATTTGTTGATTCAGCTTTTAATTACTAATTGAATCCAGGAAAGGTAGTTGTTTAGTTCATATATTCCAGTACTAGTACTTCCCGGTTCAGTTTTAGGAGATTGTACCTTTGTATAAATGTGTCCATTTTCTCTAGGTTGTTCATTTTATTGGCAAATGTTTGCTATTAGTAGTCTCAGGGTCCTTTGAATTTCCATGATGTTGATTGTAACTGCTTGTTTTTCATTGGTACATTTATTGGTTTGAGCTCTCTCCCTTTTCTTTCCTGAGGAGTCTGGCTAAGGATTTTGAATATTGTTTACCTTTTCAATGAGCCAGGTTTTAGTTTCATGGAGCTTTTGTTTGTTTGTTGTTTGTTTTTTAGGCTCTATTTCATTTATTTCTTCTCAGATGGTTATGATTTCTTTCCTTCTGCTAACTTTGGGTTTTGTTTGTTCATTTTTCTGGAGTTACGTTTGGTGTAAAGTTACATCATTTATGTAAGCATTTTCTTCTTGTTAACTTCTATCACTGAAACTTCCCTCTTAGATCAGGTATTGCTGCATCCCATTGGTTTTGGGTCATTGTGGGTTTTTTTATTTTTCTCTACGATTTTCTTTTAATTGATTTAATTGAAGTATACTTGATTTACAATGTTTTGTTCCTTTTGCTGTACAGCAAATTGATTCAGTTACACACCTCTCTGTCTATCTAGGCATTCTTTCGCATTTTCTTTTCCAGTGTGCTTTATCACAGGATATTGAATACAATTTCCTTTGCTACTCACTAGGACATTGTTCCTTTTTAAAATTAAATAATTAATTTACATTAAAAAATGTTTATCTTATTTTAGAATAGAGTTGAATAACAATGCTGTGTTAGTTGCAGGTGTGCAGCAAAGTGATTCAGTTATAAATTATATATGTTCCTATTCGTTTTCATATTGGTTCCCATTTAGGTTATTAAAAAATACTGAGCAAAATCCCTGTACTATACAGTAGGTCCTCATTTGTAATCTGTTTTAATAGAAGAGTGTGTACGTGTAAATCCGAAACTCCCAAACTATCCCTCGCCCCCACGCCATTTCCTCTGGTAACCATAGGTTTGTAATCTGAGTGTGTGAGTCTGTTTCTCTTTCGTAAATGAGTTCATTTGTATCCTTTCCTTTTAGGTTCCTTATAGAAGCCATATTGTGTGATAGTTTTACTTCACTTAGTATGATCATCTCCAGGTCCAGCCATGTTGCTGTAAATGGCATTATTTCATCTTTTTGTTGGCTGAGTAATATTCCATTATATATATGTACCACTTCTCCTTCATCCATTCTTCTGTCAATGGACATTTTGGTTGCCTCTGTGTCTTGACTAGGGTAAAGAGTGCTGCAATGAATATTGGGATGCATGTATCCTTTAGAACTATGTATTTCTCTGAATATATGCCCAGCAGTGGGATTCCTGGATCATATGGTAGGTCTACTTTTAGTTTTATAAGGAACCCCCATACTGTTCCCTATAGTGTCTCTACCAATTTACATCTCCTTTAAGAGTATACAAGGGTTCCCTTTTCTCATGACCTTGTTCTTTCTCCATTCTATGTACAATAGTTTGCATCTGCTAACCCCAAACTCCCAATCCATCTCTTTCATGCTTCCCCTCTCCCTGGCAACAACCAGTCTCTTCTCTATGTCTGTGAGTCTGTTTCTTTTATGCAGCTCCGTTCTTTTGTGTCAGATTTTTCATTCCACATATAAGTGATAACATATGGTATTTCTCCTTCTCTTTGTGACATGCTTCACTTAGTGTGATCATTTTTAGCTCCATTCATATTGCTGCAAATGGCATTATTACATCCTTTGTTATGGCTGAGTAGTATTCCACTGTATATATGTATACCACAACTGCTTTAGCCATTCAGGTGTCAGTGGACGTTTGGGTTGCCTCCATGTCTTGGCTATGGTTAATAGTGCTGCTGTGCACACAGGGATACACGTACCTTCTTGAATTAGACGGTTGTCTGGATATATACCCAGGAGGTGTGTTGCTGGATCGTATGGCAAGTCAATTTTTAGTTTTTTGAGTAAGCTCCACTCTGTTTTCCTCAGTGGCTGTGCCAGTTTACATCCCCATGCACAGTGTAGGAAGGTTCCTTTTTCTTCACACCCTCCCCAGCATTTATTGTTTTTACATTTTTTGATGATGGCTATTCTGAGTAGTGTGAGATCATATTTCCTTTGAGTTTTGATTTGCATTTGTCTAATTATTAGGGATGTTGAGCATCTTTTCATGTGCCTGTTGGCCATCTATATGTCTTCTTTGGAGAAATGTCTATTTAAGTCTTCTGCCCATTGTGGCTGATTCTTTCTTTGGTTTTTTTTGTTTTTTTTTTTTTTATTGACCCACATGAGTTCTTTTCAAATTTTGGAGACTAATCCCCTGGAGGTAGTATCATTGGCAAATATTTTCTCCCACTCTGTGGGTTGTCTTTTTCTTTTGTCTATGGTTTTCTTTGCTCTGCAAAAGATTTTCAGTTTAATTAGGTCCCGTTTGTTTATTTTTCTTCTTATATCCATTACTCTAGGAGATGCCTAGACAAAGATATTGCTCCGGTTTCTCATTGAGTGTTCTGCTTATGCTTTCCTCTAAGAGTATTATAGTATCCTGTCTTATATTTTGATCTGTCATCCACGTTGTGTTTATTTTTGTACATGCTGCTAAAGAATGTTTTAATTTCATTTTATTTACGGGAGTTGTCCAGCACTCTTTGTTGAACAGACTGTCTTTCTTCCATGTATATTTTTGCCTCCATTGTCACAGATTAATTGACCATCGATGTGTGGGTTCATTTTGGGATTTCTCTCCTGTTCCATTCATCTATATTTCTGTTTCTGTGCCAGTACCACATTCTTTTGATGACTTAATCTGTGTAGTACAGTCTGAAGTCAGGGAGCCTGATTCTTCCCGCTCCATTTTTCTTTCTCAAGATTGCTTTGAATATTTGCCTCCATACAAATTTTAAGACTATGTGTTTTAGTTCTGTGATAAATGCCATTGGTAGTTTGATAGGCCTTGCTCTGTATCTTTACACTGCCTAGGATAATATAGTCACTTTGACAATGTTGATTATTCTAATCCAGGAACATGGTATATCTTTCCATCTGTTTGTGTTGTCTTCTATTTCTTTCATCGGTGTCTTAGATTTTTTGGAGTCCTGGCCTTTTGTCTACTTAGGTAGGTTTATTCCTAAGTATAGTTTTCTTTTTGATGTGATGGTAAATGGCATTGTTTCTGTAATGTATTTTTCTGACCTTTTGTTGTTAGTGTTTAAAAGTACAACTGATTTCTCTGTATTTATTTTGTATCCTCCAACTTTACGAGATTCTTTGATGAGCTCTAGTAGATCTCTGCTTACATGTTTAGGATTTTCTATGTACACTACCATGTCATCTGCAAACAATGACCGTTTTATGCCCCCTTTTCCAATTTGGATACCTTTTGTTTCTTGTTCTTCTCTGATTGCCATGGCTAGGACTTCCAAAACTATGTTGAATAATAGTGGCAAGGATGCACATCCTTGTCTTGTTCCTGATCTTAGCGGAAATGCTTTCAGCTTTTTACCATTGAGTTTGATGTTAGCTGTCGGTTTGTCACATACGTCGAGGTGTGTTCCCTCTATGTCCGCTTTCTGGAGAGTTTTCCTGATAAATATGTGTGGAATTTTGTCAAAAGGTTTTTCTGCATCTCTTGAGATGATCATATGATTAAGATTCTTCAACTGGTTGATGTGGTGTATCACACTGATTGATTTGCGGATATAGAAAATTCCTTCCATCCCTGGGATAAATCCCACTTGATCATGCTGTACGAGCCTTTTAATGTACTGTTGGAGTCTGTTTGCAATATTGTGTTGATGATATTGGTATCTATGTTCATCAGTGATGTGGGTCTGTCCTTTTATTTTCTCTGTGAGGTATCTTTGTCTGCTTTTTGGTATCAGAGTATTGGTGGCCTCATAGAATGAGTTCAGAAGTTTTCTTTCCTCTGCAGGTTTCTAGAAGAGTGGCAGAAGGATAGGTGTTAACTCTTCTCTAAATGGCTGGTAGAATTCCACTGTGAAGTCATCTGGTCCTGGATCTTCATTTGTTGATTCAGCTTTTAATTACTAATTGAATCCAGGAAAGGTAGTTGTTTAGTTCATATATTCCAGTACTAGTACTTCCCGGTTCAGTTTTAGGAGATTGTACCTTTGTATAAATGTGTCCATTTTCTCTAGGTTGTTCATTTTATTGGCAAATGTTTGCTATTAGTAGTCTCAGGGTCCTTTGAATTTCCATGATGTTGATTGTAACTGCTTGTTTTTCATTGGTACATTTATTGGTTTGAGCTCTCTCCCTTTTCTTTCCTGAGGAGTCTGGCTAAGGATTTTGAATATTGTTTACCTTTTCAATGAGCCAGGTTTTAGTTTCATGGAGCTTTTGTTTGTTTGTTGTTTGTTTTTTAGGCTCTATTTCATTTATTTCTTCTCAGATGGTTATGATTTCTTTCCTTCTGCTAACTTTGGGTTTTGTTTGTTCATTTTTCTGGAGTTACGTTTGGTGTAAAGTTACATCATTTATGTAAGCATTTTCTTCTTGTTAACTTCTATCACTGAAACTTCCCTCTTAGATCAGGTATTGCTGCATCCCATTGGTTTTGGGTCATTGTGGGTTTTTTTATTTTTCTCTACGATTTTCTTTTAATTGATTTAATTGAAGTATACTTGATTTACAATGTTTTGTTCCTTTTGCTGTACAGCAAATTGATTCAGTTACACACCTCTCTGTCTATCTAGGCATTCTTTCGCATTTTCTTTTCCAGTGTGCTTTATCACAGGATATTGAATACAATTTCCTTTGCTACTCACTAGGACATTGTTCCTTTTTAAAATTAAATAATTAATTTACATTAAAAAATGTTTATCTTATTTTAGAATAGAGTTGAATAACAATGCTGTGTTAGTTGCAGGTGTGCAGCAAAGTGATTCAGTTATAAATTATATATGTTCCTATTCGTTTTCATATTGGTTCCCATTTAGGTTATTAAAAAATACTGAGCAAAATCCCTGTACTATACAGTAGGTCCTCATTTGTAATCTGTTTTAATAGAAGAGTGTGTACGTGTAAATCCGAAACTCCCAAACTATCCCTCGCCCCCACGCCATTTCCTCTGGTAACCATAGGTTTGTAATCTGAGTGTGTGAGTCTGTTTCTCTTTCGTAAATGAGTTCATTTGTATCCTTTCCTTTTAGGTTCCTTATAGAAGCCATATTGTGTGATAGTTTTACTTCACTTAGTATGATCATCTCCAGGTCCAGCCATGTTGCTGTAAATGGCATTATTTCATCTTTTTGTTGGCTGAGTAATATTCCATTATATATATGTACCACTTCTCCTTCATCCATTCTTCTGTCAATGGACATTTTGGTTGCCTCTGTGTCTTGACTAGGGTAAAGAGTGCTGCAATGAATATTGGGATGCATGTATCCTTTAGAACTATGTATTTCTCTGAATATATGCCCAGCAGTGGGATTCCTGGATCATATGGTAGGTCTACTTTTAGTTTTATAAGGAACCCCCATACTGTTCCCTATAGTGTCTCTACCAATTTACATCTCCTTTAAGAGTATACAAGGGTTCCCTTTTCTCATGACCTTGTTCTTTCTCCATTCTATGTACAATAGTTTGCATCTGCTAACCCCAAACTCCCAATCCATCTCTTTCATGCTTCCCCTCTCCCTGGCAACAACCAGTCTCTTCTCTATGTCTGTGAGTCTGTTTCTTTTATGCAGCTCCGTTCTTTTGTGTCAGATTTTTCATTCCACATATAAGTGATAACATATGGTATTTCTCCTTCTCTTTGTGACATGCTTCACTTAGTGTGATCATTTTTAGCTCCATTCATATTGCTGCAAATGGCATTATTACATCCTTTGTTATGGCTGAGTAGTATTCCACTGTATATATGTATACCACAACTGCTTTAGCCATTCAGGTGTCAGTGGACGTTTGGGTTGCCTCCATGTCTTGGCTATGGTTAATAGTGCTGCTGTGCACACAGGGATACACGTACCTTCTTGAATTAGACGGTTGTCTGGATATATACCCAGGAGGTGTGTTGCTGGATCGTATGGCAAGTCAATTTTTAGTTTTTTGAGTAAGCTCCACTCTGTTTTCCTCAGTGGCTGTGCCAGTTTACATCCCCATGCACAGTGTAGGAAGGTTCCTTTTTCTTCACACCCTCCCCAGCATTTATTGTTTTTACATTTTTTGATGATGGCTATTCTGAGTAGTGTGAGATCATATTTCCTTTGAGTTTTGATTTGCATTTGTCTAATTATTAGGGATGTTGAGCATCTTTTCATGTGCCTGTTGGCCATCTATATGTCTTCTTTGGAGAAATGTCTATTTAAGTCTTCTGCCCATTGTGGCTGATTCTTTCTTTGGTTTTTTTTGTTTTTTTTTTTTTTATTGACCCACATGAGTTCTTTTCAAATTTTGGAGACTAATCCCCTGGAGGTAGTATCATTGGCAAATATTTTCTCCCACTCTGTGGGTTGTCTTTTTCTTTTGTCTATGGTTTTCTTTGCTCTGCAAAAGATTTTCAGTTTAATTAGGTCCCGTTTGTTTATTTTTCTTCTTATATCCATTACTCTAGGAGATGCCTAGACAAAGATATTGCTCCGGTTTCTCATTGAGTGTTCTGCTTATGCTTTCCTCTAAGAGTATTATAGTATCCTGTCTTATATTTTGATCTGTCATCCACGTTGTGTTTATTTTTGTACATGCTGCTAAAGAATGTTTTAATTTCATTTTATTTACGGGAGTTGTCCAGCACTCTTTGTTGAACAGACTGTCTTTCTTCCATGTATATTTTTGCCTCCATTGTCACAGATTAATTGACCATCGATGTGTGGGTTCATTTTGGGATTTCTCTCCTGTTCCATTCATCTATATTTCTGTTTCTGTGCCAGTACCACATTCTTTTGATGACTTAATCTGTGTAGTACAGTCTGAAGTCAGGGAGCCTGATTCTTCCCGCTCCATTTTTCTTTCTCAAGATTGCTTTGAATATTTGCCTCCATACAAATTTTAAGACTATGTGTTTTAGTTCTGTGATAAATGCCATTGGTAGTTTGATAGGCCTTGCTCTGTATCTTTACACTGCCTAGGATAATATAGTCACTTTGACAATGTTGATTATTCTAATCCAGGAACATGGTATATCTTTCCATCTGTTTGTGTTGTCTTCTATTTCTTTCATCGGTGTCTTAGATTTTTTGGAGTCCTGGCCTTTTGTCTACTTAGGTAGGTTTATTCCTAAGTATAGTTTTCTTTTTGATGTGATGGTAAATGGCATTGTTTCTGTAATGTATTTTTCTGACCTTTTGTTGTTAGTGTTTAAAAGTACAACTGATTTCTCTGTATTTATTTTGTATCCTCCAACTTTACGAGATTCTTTGATGAGCTCTAGTAGATCTCTGCTTACATGTTTAGGATTTTCTATGTACACTACCATGTCATCTGCAAACAATGACCGTTTTATGCCCCCTTTTCCAATTTGGATACCTTTTGTTTCTTGTTCTTCTCTGATTGCCATGGCTAGGACTTCCAAAACTATGTTGAATAATAGTGGCAAGGATGCACATCCTTGTCTTGTTCCTGATCTTAGCGGAAATGCTTTCAGCTTTTTACCATTGAGTTTGATGTTAGCTGTCGGTTTGTCACATACGTCGAGGTGTGTTCCCTCTATGTCCGCTTTCTGGAGAGTTTTCCTGATAAATATGTGTGGAATTTTGTCAAAAGGTTTTTCTGCATCTCTTGAGATGATCATATGATTAAGATTCTTCAACTGGTTGATGTGGTGTATCACACTGATTGATTTGCGGATATAGAAAATTCCTTCCATCCCTGGGATAAATCCCACTTGATCATGCTGTACGAGCCTTTTAATGTACTGTTGGAGTCTGTTTGCAATATTGTGTTGATGATATTGGTATCTATGTTCATCAGTGATGTGGGTCTGTCCTTTTATTTTCTCTGTGAGGTATCTTTGTCTGCTTTTTGGTATCAGAGTATTGGTGGCCTCATAGAATGAGTTCAGAAGTTTTCTTTCCTCTGCAGGTTTCTAGAAGAGTGGCAGAAGGATAGGTGTTAACTCTTCTCTAAATGGCTGGTAGAATTCCACTGTGAAGTCATCTGGTCCTGGATCTTCATTTGTTGATTCAGCTTTTAATTACTAATTGAATCCAGGAAAGGTAGTTGTTTAGTTCATATATTCCAGTACTAGTACTTCCCGGTTCAGTTTTAGGAGATTGTACCTTTGTATAAATGTGTCCATTTTCTCTAGGTTGTTCATTTTATTGGCAAATGTTTGCTATTAGTAGTCTCAGGGTCCTTTGAATTTCCATGATGTTGATTGTAACTGCTTGTTTTTCATTGGTACATTTATTGGTTTGAGCTCTCTCCCTTTTCTTTCCTGAGGAGTCTGGCTAAGGATTTTGAATATTGTTTACCTTTTCAATGAGCCAGGTTTTAGTTTCATGGAGCTTTTGTTTGTTTGTTGTTTGTTTTTTAGGCTCTATTTCATTTATTTCTTCTCAGATGGTTATGATTTCTTTCCTTCTGCTAACTTTGGGTTTTGTTTGTTCATTTTTCTGGAGTTACGTTTGGTGTAAAGTTACATCATTTATGTAAGCATTTTCTTCTTGTTAACTTCTATCACTGAAACTTCCCTCTTAGATCAGGTATTGCTGCATCCCATTGGTTTTGGGTCATTGTGGGTTTTTTTATTTTTCTCTACGATTTTCTTTTAATTGATTTAATTGAAGTATACTTGATTTACAATGTTTTGTTCCTTTTGCTGTACAGCAAATTGATTCAGTTACACACCTCTCTGTCTATCTAGGCATTCTTTCGCATTTTCTTTTCCAGTGTGCTTTATCACAGGATATTGAATACAATTTCCTTTGCTACTCACTAGGACATTGTTCCTTTTTAAAATTAAATAATTAATTTACATTAAAAAATGTTTATCTTATTTTAGAATAGAGTTGAATAACAATGCTGTGTTAGTTGCAGGTGTGCAGCAAAGTGATTCAGTTATAAATTATATATGTTCCTATTCGTTTTCATATTGGTTCCCATTTAGGTTATTAAAAAATACTGAGCAAAATCCCTGTACTATACAGTAGGTCCTCATTTGTAATCTGTTTTAATAGAAGAGTGTGTACGTGTAAATCCGAAACTCCCAAACTATCCCTCGCCCCCACGCCATTTCCTCTGGTAACCATAGGTTTGTAATCTGAGTGTGTGAGTCTGTTTCTCTTTCGTAAATGAGTTCATTTGTATCCTTTCCTTTTAGGTTCCTTATAGAAGCCATATTGTGTGATAGTTTTACTTCACTTAGTATGATCATCTCCAGGTCCAGCCATGTTGCTGTAAATGGCATTATTTCATCTTTTTGTTGGCTGAGTAATATTCCATTATATATATGTACCACTTCTCCTTCATCCATTCTTCTGTCAATGGACATTTTGGTTGCCTCTGTGTCTTGACTAGGGTAAAGAGTGCTGCAATGAATATTGGGATGCATGTATCCTTTAGAACTATGTATTTCTCTGAATATATGCCCAGCAGTGGGATTCCTGGATCATATGGTAGGTCTACTTTTAGTTTTATAAGGAACCCCCATACTGTTCCCTATAGTGTCTCTACCAATTTACATCTCCTTTAAGAGTATACAAGGGTTCCCTTTTCTCATGACCTTGTTCTTTCTCCATTCTATGTACAATAGTTTGCATCTGCTAACCCCAAACTCCCAATCCATCTCTTTCATGCTTCCCCTCTCCCTGGCAACAACCAGTCTCTTCTCTATGTCTGTGAGTCTGTTTCTTTTATGCAGCTCCGTTCTTTTGTGTCAGATTTTTCATTCCACATATAAGTGATAACATATGGTATTTCTCCTTCTCTTTGTGACATGCTTCACTTAGTGTGATCATTTTTAGCTCCATTCATATTGCTGCAAATGGCATTATTACATCCTTTGTTATGGCTGAGTAGTATTCCACTGTATATATGTATACCACAACTGCTTTAGCCATTCAGGTGTCAGTGGACGTTTGGGTTGCCTCCATGTCTTGGCTATGGTTAATAGTGCTGCTGTGCACACAGGGATACACGTACCTTCTTGAATTAGACGGTTGTCTGGATATATACCCAGGAGGTGTGTTGCTGGATCGTATGGCAAGTCAATTTTTAGTTTTTTGAGTAAGCTCCACTCTGTTTTCCTCAGTGGCTGTGCCAGTTTACATCCCCATGCACAGTGTAGGAAGGTTCCT
The DNA here is from genome assembly GCF_949752795.1 of Hyperoodon ampullatus. Classification (NCBI taxonomy): domain Eukaryota; kingdom Metazoa; phylum Chordata; class Mammalia; order Artiodactyla; family Ziphiidae; genus Hyperoodon; species Hyperoodon ampullatus. Next base: position 51,407 of record NW_027640599.1, on the reverse strand, counting down.
TTTTCTTCACACCCTCCCCAGCATTTATTGTTTTTACATTTTTTGATGATGGCTATTCTGAGTAGTGTGAGATCATATTTCCTTTGAGTTTTGATTTGCATTTGTCTAATTATTAGGGATGTTGAGCATCTTTTCATGTGCCTGTTGGCCATCTATATGTCTTCTTTGGAGAAATGTCTATTTAAGTCTTCTGCCCATTGTGGCTGATTCTTTCTTTGGTTTTTTTTGTTTTTTTTTTTTTTTATTGACCCACATGAGTTCTTTTCAAATTTTGGAGACTAATCCCCTGGAGGTAGTATCATTGGCAAATATTTTCTCCCACTCTGTGGGTTGTCTTTTTCTTTTGTCTATGGTTTTCTTTGCTCTGCAAAAGATTTTCAGTTTAATTAGGTCCCGTTTGTTTATTTTTCTTCTTATATCCATTACTCTAGGAGATGCCTAGACAAAGATATTGCTCCGGTTTCTCATTGAGTGTTCTGCTTATGCTTTCCTCTAAGAGTATTATAGTATCCTGTCTTATATTTTGATCTGTCATCCACGTTGTGTTTATTTTTGTACATGCTGCTAAAGAATGTTTTAATTTCATTTTATTTACGGGAGTTGTCCAGCACTCTTTGTTGAACAGACTGTCTTTCTTCCATGTATATTTTTGCCTCCATTGTCACAGATTAATTGACCATCGATGTGTGGGTTCATTTTGGGATTTCTATCCTGTTCCATTCATCTATATTTCTGTTTCTGTGCCAGTACCACATTCTTTTGATGACTTAATCTGTGTAGTACAGTCTGAAGTCAGGGAGCCTGATTCTTCCCGCTCCATTTTTCTTTCTCAAGATTGCTTTGAATATTTGCCTCCATACAAATTTTAAGACTATGTGTTTTAGTTCTGTGATAAATGCCATTGGTAGTTTGATAGGCCTTGCTCTGTATCTTTACACTGCCTAGGATAATATAGTCACTTTGACAATGTTGATTATTCTAATCCAGGAACATGGTATATCTTTCCATCTGTTTGTGTTGTCTTCTATTTCTTTCATCGGTGTCTTAGATTTTTTGGAGTCCTGGCCTTTTGTCTACTTAGGTAGGTTTATTCCTAAGTATAGTTTTCTTTTTGATGTGATGGTAAATGGCATTGTTTCTGTAATGTATTTTTCTGACCTTTTGTTGTTAGTGTTTAAAAGTACAACTGATTTCTCTGTATTTATTTTGTATCCTCCAACTTTACGAGATTCTTTGATGAGCTCTAGTAGATCTCTGCTTACATGTTTAGGATTTTCTATGTACACTACCATGTCATCTGCAAACAATGACCGTTTTATGCCCCCTTTTCCAATTTGGATACCTTTTGTTTCTTGTTCTTCTCTGATTGCCATGGCTAGGACTTCCAAAACTATGTTGAATAATAGTGGCAAGGATGCACATCCTTGTCTTGTTCCTGATCTTAGCGGAAATGCTTTCAGCTTTTTACCATTGAGTTTGATGTTAGCTGTCGGTTTGTCACATACGTCGAGGTGTGTTCCCTCTATGTCCGCTTTCTGGAGAGTTTTCCTGATAAATATGTGTGGAATTTTGTCAAAAGGTTTTTCTGCATCTCTTGAGATGATCATATGATTAAGATTCTTCAACTGGTTGATGTGGTGTATCACACTGATTGATTTGCGGATATAGAAAATTCCTTCCATCCCTGGGATAAATCCCACTTGATCATGCTGTACGAGCCTTTTAATGTACTGTTGGAGTCTGTTTGCAATATTGTGTTGATGATATTGGTATCTATGTTCATCAGTGATGTGGGTCTGTCCTTTTATTTTCTCTGTGAGATATCTTTGTCTGCTTTTTGGTATCAGAGTATTGGTGGCCTCATAGAATGAGTTCAGAAGTTTTCTTTCCTCTGCAGGTTTCTAGAAGAGTGGCAGAAGGATAGGTGTTAACTCTTCTCTAAATGGCTGGTAGAATTCCACTGTGAAGTCATCTGGTCCTGGATCTTCATTTGTTGATTCAGCTTTTAATTACTAATTGAATCCAGGAAAGGTAGTTGTTTAGTTCATATATTCCAGTACTAGTACTTCCCGGTTCAGTTTTAGGAGATTGTACCTTTGTATAAATGTGTCCATTTTCTCTAGGTTGTTCATTTTATTGGCAAATGTTTGCTATTAGTAGTCTCAGGGTCCTTTGAATTTCCATGATGTTGATTGTAACTGCTTGTTTTTCATTGGTACATTTATTGGTTTGAGCTCTCTCCCTTTTCTTTCCTGAGGAGTCTGGCTAAGGATTTTGAATATTGTTTACCTTTTCAATGAGCCAGGTTTTAGTTTCATGGAGCTTTTGTTTGTTTGTTGTTTGTTTTTTAGGCTCTATTTCATTTATTTCTTCTCAGATGGTTATGATTTCTTTCCTTCTGCTAACTTTGGGTTTTGTTTGTTCATTTTTCTGGAGTTACGTTTGGTGTAAAGTTACATCATTTATGTAAGCATTTTCTTCTTGTTAACTTCTATCACTGAAACTTCCCTCTTAGATCAGGTATTGCTGCATCCCATTGGTTTTGGGTCATTGTGGGTTTTTTTATTTTTCTCTACGATTTTCTTTTAATTGATTTAATTGAAGTATACTTGATTTACAATGTTTTGTTCCTTTTGCTGTACAGCAAATTGATTCAGTTACACACCTCTCTGTCTATCTAGGCATTCTTTCGCATTTTCTTTTCCAGTGTGCTTTATCACAGGATATTGAATACAATTTCCTTTGCTACTCACTAGGACATTGTTCCTTTTTAAAATTAAATAATTAATTTACATTAAAAAATGTTTATCTTATTTTAGAATAGAGTTGAATAACAATGCTGTGTTAGTTGCAGGTGTGCAGCAAAGTGATTCAGTTATAAATTATATATGTTCCTATTCGTTTTCATATTGGTTCCCATTTAGGTTATTAAAAAATACTGAGCAAAATCCCTGTACTATACAGTAGGTCCTCATTTGTAATCTGTTTTAATAGAAGAGTGTGTACGTGTAAATCCGAAACTCCCAAACTATCCCTCGCCCCCACGCCATTTCCTCTGGTAACCATAGGTTTGTAATCTGAGTGTGTGAGTCTGTTTCTCTTTCGTAAATGAGTTCATTTGTATCCTTTCCTTTTAGGTTCCTTATAGAAGCCATATTGTGTGATAGTTTTACTTCACTTAGTATGATCATCTCCAGGTCCAGCCATGTTGCTGTAAATGGCATTATTTCATCTTTTTGTTGGCTGAGTAATATTCCATTATATATATGTACCACTTCTCCTTCATCCATTCTTCTGTCAATGGACATTTTGGTTGCCTCTGTGTCTTGACTAGGGTAAAGAGTGCTGCAATGAATATTGGGATGCATGTATCCTTTAGAACTATGTATTTCTCTGAATATATGCCCAGCAGTGGGATTCCTGGATCATATGGTAGGTCTACTTTTAGTTTTATAAGGAACCCCCATACTGTTCCCTATAGTGTCTCTACCAATTTACATCTCCTTTAAGAGTATACAAGGGTTCCCTTTTCTCATGACCTTGTTCTTTCTCCATTCTATGTACAATAGTTTGCATCTGCTAACCCCAAACTCCCAATCCATCTCTTTCATGCTTCCCCTCTCCCTGGCAACAACCAGTCTCTTCTCTATGTCTGTGAGTCTGTTTCTTTTATGCAGCTCCGTTCTTTTGTGTCAGATTTTTCATTCCACATATAAGTGATAACATATGGTATTTCTCCTTCTCTTTGTGACATGCTTCACTTAGTGTGATCATTTTTAGCTCCATTCATATTGCTGCAAATGGCATTATTACATCCTTTGTTATGGCTGAGTAGTATTCCACTGTATATATGTATACCACAACTGCTTTAGCCATTCAGGTGTCAGTGGACGTTTGGGTTGCCTCCATGTCTTGGCTATGGTTAATAGTGCTGCTGTGCACACAGGGATACACGTACCTTCTTGAATTAGACGGTTGTCTGGATATATACCCAGGAGGTGTGTTGCTGGATCGTATGGCAAGTCAATTTTTAGTTTTTTGAGTAAGCTCCACTCTGTTTTCCTCAGTGGCTGTGCCAGTTTACATCCCCATGCACAGTGTAGGAAGGTTCCTTTTTCTTCACACCCTCCCCAGCATTTATTGTTTTTACATTTTTTGATGATGGCTATTCTGAGTAGTGTGAGATCATATTTCCTTTGAGTTTTGATTTGCATTTGTCTAATTATTAGGGATGTTGAGCATCTTTTCATGTGCCTGTTGGCCATCTATATGTCTTCTTTGGAGAAATGTCTATTTAAGTCTTCTGCCCATTGTGGCTGATTCTTTCTTTGGTTTTTTTTGTTTTTTTTTTTTTTATTGACCCACATGAGTTCTTTTCAAATTTTGGAGACTAATCCCCTGGAGGTAGTATCATTGGCAAATATTTTCTCCCACTCTGTGGGTTGTCTTTTTCTTTTGTCTATGGTTTTCTTTGCTCTGCAAAAGATTTTCAGTTTAATTAGGTCCCGTTTGTTTATTTTTCTTCTTATATCCATTACTCTAGGAGATGCCTAGACAAAGATATTGCTCCGGTTTCTCATTGAGTGTTCTGCTTATGCTTTCCTCTAAGAGTATTATAGTATCCTGTCTTATATTTTGATCTGTCATCCACGTTGTGTTTATTTTTGTACATGCTGCTAAAGAATGTTTTAATTTCATTTTATTTACGGGAGTTGTCCAGCACTCTTTGTTGAACAGACTGTCTTTCTTCCATGTATATTTTTGCCTCCATTGTCACAGATTAATTGACCATCGATGTGTGGGTTCATTTTGGGATTTCTATCCTGTTCCATTCATCTATATTTCTGTTTCTGTGCCAGTACCACATTCTTTTGATGACTTAATCTGTGTAGTACAGTCTGAAGTCAGGGAGCCTGATTCTTCCCGCTCCATTTTTCTTTCTCAAGATTGCTTTGAATATTTGCCTCCATACAAATTTTAAGACTATGTGTTTTAGTTCTGTGATAAATGCCATTGGTAGTTTGATAGGCCTTGCTCTGTATCTTTACACTGCCTAGGATAATATAGTCACTTTGACAATGTTGATTATTCTAATCCAGGAACATGGTATATCTTTCCATCTGTTTGTGTTGTCTTCTATTTCTTTCATCGGTGTCTTAGATTTTTTGGAGTCCTGGCCTTTTGTCTACTTAGGTAGGTTTATTCCTAAGTATAGTTTTCTTTTTGATGTGATGGTAAATGGCATTGTTTCTGTAATGTATTTTTCTGACCTTTTGTTGTTAGTGTTTAAAAGTACAACTGATTTCTCTGTATTTATTTTGTATCCTCCAACTTTACGAGATTCTTTGATGAGCTCTAGTAGATCTCTGCTTACATGTTTAGGATTTTCTATGTACACTACCATGTCATCTGCAAACAATGACCGTTTTATGCCCCCTTTTCCAATTTGGATACCTTTTGTTTCTTGTTCTTCTCTGATTGCCATGGCTAGGACTTCCAAAACTATGTTGAATAATAGTGGCAAGGATGCACATCCTTGTCTTGTTCCTGATCTTAGCGGAAATGCTTTCAGCTTTTTACCATTGAGTTTGATGTTAGCTGTCGGTTTGTCACATACGTCGAGGTGTGTTCCCTCTATGTCCGCTTTCTGGAGAGTTTTCCTGATAAATATGTGTGGAATTTTGTCAAAAGGTTTTTCTGCATCTCTTGAGATGATCATATGATTAAGATTCTTCAACTGGTTGATGTGGTGTATCACACTGATTGATTTGCGGATATAGAAAATTCCTTCCATCCCTGGGATAAATCCCACTTGATCATGCTGTACGAGCCTTTTAATGTACTGTTGGAGTCTGTTTGCAATATTGTGTTGATGATATTGGTATCTATGTTCATCAGTGATGTGGGTCTGTCCTTTTATTTTCTCTGTGAGATATCTTTGTCTGCTTTTTGGTATCAGAGTATTGGTGGCCTCATAGAATGAGTTCAGAAGTTTTCTTTCCTCTGCAGGTTTCTAGAAGAGTGGCAGAAGGATAGGTGTTAACTCTTCTCTAAATGGCTGGTAGAATTCCACTGTGAAGTCATCTGGTCCTGGATCTTCATTTGTTGATTCAGCTTTTAATTACTAATTGAATCCAGGAAAGGTAGTTGTTTAGTTCATATATTCCAGTACTAGTACTTCCCGGTTCAGTTTTAGGAGATTGTACCTTTGTATAAATGTGTCCATTTTCTCTAGGTTGTTCATTTTATTGGCAAATGTTTGCTATTAGTAGTCTCAGGGTCCTTTGAATTTCCATGATGTTGATTGTAACTGCTTGTTTTTCATTGGTACATTTATTGGTTTGAGCTCTCTCCCTTTTCTTTCCTGAGGAGTCTGGCTAAGGATTTTGAATATTGTTTACCTTTTCAATGAGCCAGGTTTTAGTTTCATGGAGCTTTTGTTTGTTTGTTGTTTGTTTTTTAGGCTCTATTTCATTTATTTCTTCTCAGATGGTTATGATTTCTTTCCTTCTGCTAACTTTGGGTTTTGTTTGTTCATTTTTCTGGAGTTACGTTTGGTGTAAAGTTACATCATTTATGTAAGCATTTTCTTCTTGTTAACTTCTATCACTGAAACTTCCCTCTTAGATCAGGTATTGCTGCATCCCATTGGTTTTGGGTCATTGTGGGTTTTTTTATTTTTCTCTACGATTTTCTTTTAATTGATTTAATTGAAGTATACTTGATTTACAATGTTTTGTTCCTTTTGCTGTACAGCAAATTGATTCAGTTACACACCTCTCTGTCTATCTAGGCATTCTTTCGCATTTTCTTTTCCAGTGTGCTTTATCACAGGATATTGAATACAATTTCCTTTGCTACTCACTAGGACATTGTTCCTTTTTAAAATTAAATAATTAATTTACATTAAAAAATGTTTATCTTATTTTAGAATAGAGTTGAATAACAATGCTGTGTTAGTTGCAGGTGTGCAGCAAAGTGATTCAGTTATAAATTATATATGTTCCTATTCGTTTTCATATTGGTTCCCATTTAGGTTATTAAAAAATACTGAGCAAAATCCCTGTACTATACAGTAGGTCCTCATTTGTAATCTGTTTTAATAGAAGAGTGTGTACGTGTAAATCCGAAACTCCCAAACTATCCCTCGCCCCCACGCCATTTCCTCTGGTAACCATAGGTTTGTAATCTGAGTGTGTGAGTCTGTTTCTCTTTCGTAAATGAGTTCATTTGTATCCTTTCCTTTTAGGTTCCTTATAGAAGCCATATTGTGTGATAGTTTTACTTCACTTAGTATGATCATCTCCAGGTCCAGCCATGTTGCTGTAAATGGCATTATTTCATCTTTTTGTTGGCTGAGTAATATTCCATTATATATATGTACCACTTCTCCTTCATCCATTCTTCTGTCAATGGACATTTTGGTTGCCTCTGTGTCTTGACTAGGGTAAAGAGTGCTGCAATGAATATTGGGATGCATGTATCCTTTAGAACTATGTATTTCTCTGAATATATGCCCAGCAGTGGGATTCCTGGATCATATGGTAGGTCTACTTTTAGTTTTATAAGGAACCCCCATACTGTTCCCTATAGTGTCTCTACCAATTTACATCTCCTTTAAGAGTATACAAGGGTTCCCTTTTCTCATGACCTTGTTCTTTCTCCATTCTATGTACAATAGTTTGCATCTGCTAACCCCAAACTCCCAATCCATCTCTTTCATGCTTCCCCTCTCCCTGGCAACAACCAGTCTCTTCTCTATGTCTGTGAGTCTGTTTCTTTTATGCAGCTCCGTTCTTTTGTGTCAGATTTTTCATTCCACATATAAGTGATAACATATGGTATTTCTCCTTCTCTTTGTGACATGCTTCACTTAGTGTGATCATTTTTAGCTCCATTCATATTGCTGCAAATGGCATTATTACATCCTTTGTTATGGCTGAGTAGTATTCCACTGTATATATATATACCACAACTGCTTTAGCCATTCAGGTGTCAGTGGACGTTTGGGTTGCCTCCATGTCTTGGCTATGGTTAATAGTGCTGCTGTGCACACAGGGATACACGTACCTTCTTGAATTAGACGGTTGTCTGGATATATACCCAGGAGGTGTGTTGCTGGATCGTATGGCAAGTCAATTTTTAGTTTTTTGAGTAAGCTCCACTCTGTTTTCCTCAGTGGCTGTGCCAGTTTACATCCCCATGCACAGTGTAGGAAGGTTCCTTTTTCTTCACACCCTCCCCAGCATTTATTGTTTTTACATTTTTTGATGATGGCTATTCTGAGTAGTGTGAGATCATATTTCCTTTGAGTTTTGATTTGCATTTGTCTAATTATTAGGGATGTTGAGCATCTTTTCATGTGCCTGTTGGCCATCTATATGTCTTCTTTGGAGAAATGTCTATTTAAGTCTTCTGCCCATTGTGGCTGATTCTTTCTTTGGTTTTTTTTGTTTTTTTTTTTTTATTGACCCACATGAGTTCTTTTCAAATTTTGGAGACTAATCCCCTGGAGGTAGTATCATTGGCAAATATTTTCTCCCATTCTGTGGGTTGTCTTTTTCTTTTGTCTATGGTTTTCTTTGCTCTGCAAAAGATTTTCAGTTTAATTAGGTCCCGTTTGTTTATTTTTCTTCTTATATCCATTACTCTAGGAGATGCCTAGACAAAGATATTGCTCCGGTTTCTCATTGAGTGTTCTGCTTATGCTTTCCTCTAAGAGTATTATAGTATCCTGTCTTATATTTTGATCTGTCATCCACGTTGTGTTTATTTTTGTACATGCTGCTAAAGAATGTTTTAATTTCATTTTATTTACGGGAGTTGTCCAGCACTCTTTGTTGAACAGACTGTCTTTCTTCCATGTATATTTTTGCCTCCATTGTCACAGATTAATTGACCATCGATGTGTGGGTTCATTTTGGGATTTCTATCCTGTTCCATTCATCTATATTTCTGTTTCTGTGCCAGTACCACATTCTTTTGATGACTTAATCTGTGTAGTACAGTCTGAAGTCAGGGAGCCTGATTCTTCCCGCTCCATTTTTCTTTCTCAAGATTGCTTTGAATATTTGCCTCCATACAAATTTTAAGACTATGTGTTTTAGTTCTGTGATAAATGCCATTGGTAGTTTGATAGGCCTTGCTCTGTATCTTTACACTGCCTAGGATAATATAGTCACTTTGACAATGTTGATTATTCTAATCCAGGAACATGGTATATCTTTCCATCTGTTTGTGTTGTCTTCTATTTCTTTCATCGGTGTCTTAGATTTTTTGGAGTCCTGGCCTTTTGTCTACTTAGGTAGGTTTATTCCTAAGTATAGTTTTCTTTTTGATGTGATGGTAAATGGCATTGTTTCTGTAATGTATTTTTCTGACCTTTTGTTGTTAGTGTTTAAAAGTACAACTGATTTCTCTGTATTTATTTTGTATCCTCCAACTTTACGAGATTCTTTGATGAGCTCTAGTAGATCTCTGCTTACATGTTTAGGATTTTCTATGTACACTACCATGTCATCTGCAAACAATGACCGTTTTATGCCCCCTTTTCCAATTTGGATACCTTTTGTTTCTTGTTCTTCTCTGATTGCCATGGCTAGGACTTCCAAAACTATGTTGAATAATAGTGGCAAGGATGCACATCCTTGTCTTGTTCCTGATCTTAGCGGAAATGCTTTCAGCTTTTTACCATTGAGTTTGATGTTAGCTGTCGGTTTGTCACATACGTCGAGGTGTGTTCCCTCTATGTCCGCTTTCTGGAGAGTTTTCCTGATAAATATGTGTGGAATTTTGTCAAAAGGTTTTTCTGCATCTCTTGAGATGATCATATGATTAAGATTCTTCAACTGGTTGATGTGGTGTATCACACTGATTGATTTGCAGATATAGAAAATTCCTTCCATCCCTGGGATAAATCCCACTTGATCATGCTGTACGAGCCTTTTAATGTACTGTTGGAGTCTGTTTGCAATATTGTGTTGATGATATTGGTATCTATGTTCATCAGTGATGTGGGTCTGTCCTTTTATTTTCTCTGTGAGGTATCTTTGTCTGCTTTTTGGTATCAGAGTATTGGTGGCCTCATAGAATGAGTTCAGAAGTTTTCTTTCCTCTGCAGGTTTCTAGAAGAGTGGCAGAAGGATAGGTGTTAACTCTTCTCTAAATGGCTGGTAGAATTCCACTGTGAAGTCATCTGGTCCTGGATCTTCATTTGTTGATTCAGCTTTTAATTACTAATTGAATCCAGGAAAGGTAGTTGTTTAGTTCATATATTCCAGTACTAGTACTTCCCGGTTCAGTTTTAGGAGATTGTACCTTTGTATAAATGTGTCCATTTTCTCTAGGTTGTTCATTTTATTGGCAAATGTTTGCTATTAGTAGTCTCAGGGTCCTTTGAATTTCCATGATGTTGATTGTAACTGCTTGTTTTTCATTGGTACATTTATTGGTTTGAGCTCTCTCCCTTTTCTTTCCTGAGGAGTCTGGCTAAGGATTTTGAATATTGTTTACCTTTTCAATGAGCCAGGTTTTAGTTTCATGGAGCTTTTGTTTGTTTGTTGTTTGTTTTTTAGGCTCTATTTCATTTATTTCTTCTCAGATGGTTATGATTTCTTTCCTTCTGCTAACTTTGGGTTTTGTTTGTTCATTTTTCTGGAGTTACGTTTGGTGTAAAGTTACATCATTTATGTAAGCATTTTCTTCTTGTTAACTTCTATCACTGAAACTTCCCTCTTAGATCAGGTATTGCTGCATCCCATTGGTTTTGGGTCATTGTGGGTTTTTTTATTTTTCTCTACGATTTTCTTTTAATTGATTTAATTGAAGTATACTTGATTTACAATGTTTTGTTCCTTTTGCTGTACAGCAAATTGATTCAGTTACACACCTCTCTGTCTATCTAGGCATTCTTTCGCATTTTCTTTTCCAGTGTGCTTTATCACAGGATATTGAATACAATTTCCTTTGCTACTCACTAGGACATTGTTCCTTTTTAAAATTAAATAATTAATTTACATTAAAAAATGTTTATCTTATTTTAGAATAGAGTTGAATAACAATGCTGTGTTAGTTGCAGGTGTGCAGCAAAGTGATTCAGTTATAAATTATATATGTTCCTATTCGTTTTCATATTGGTTCCCATTTAGGTTATTAAAAATACTGAGCAAACTCCCTGTACTATACAGTAGGTCCTCATTTGTAATCTGTTTTAATAGAAGAGTGTGTACGTGTAAATCCGAAACTCCCAAACTATCCCTCGCCCCCACGCCATTTCCTCTGGTAACCATAGGTTTGTAATCTGAGTGTGTGAGTCTGTTTCTCTTTCGTAAATGAGTTCATTTGTATCCTTTCCTTTTAGATTCCTTATAGAAGCCATATTGTGTGATAGTTTTACTTCACTTAGTATGATCATCTCCAGGTCCAGCCATGTTGCTGTAAATGGCATTATTTCATCTTTTTGTTGGCTGAGTAATATTCCATTATATATATGTACCACTTCTCCTTCATCCATTCTTCTGTCAATGGACATTTTGGTTGCCTCTGTGTCTTGACTAGGGTAAAGAGTGCTGCAATGAATATTGGGATGCATGTATCCTTTAGAACTATGTATTTCTCTGAATATATGCCCAGCAGTGGGATTCCTGGATCATATGGTAGGTCTACTTTTAGTTTTATAAGGAACCCCCATACTGTTCCCTATAGTGTCTCTACCAATTTACATCTCCTTTAAGAGTATACAAGGGTTCCCTTTTCTCATGACCTTGTTCTTTCTCCATTCTATGTACAATAGTTTGCATCTGCTAACCCCAAACTCCCAATCCATCTCTTTCATGCTTCCCCTCTCCCTGGCAACAACCAGTCTCTTCTCTATGTCTGTGAGTCTGTTTCTTTTATGCAGCTCCGTTCTTTTGTGTCAGATTTTTCATTCCACATATAAGTGATAACATATGGTATTTCTCCTTCTCTTTGTGACATGCTTCACTTAGTGTGATCATTTTTAGCTCCATTCATATTGCTGCAAATGGCATTATTACATCCTTTGTTATGGCTGAGTAGTATTCCACTGTATATATATATACCACAACTGCTTTAGCCATTCAGGTGTCAGTGGACGTTTGGGTTGCCTCCATGTCTTGGCTATGGTTAATAGTGCTGCTGTGCACACAGGGATACACGTACCTTCTTGAATTAGACGGTTGTCTGGATATATACCCAGGAGGTGTGTTGCTGGATCGTATGGCAAGTCAATTTTTAGTTTTTTGAGTAAGCTCCACTCTGTTTTCCTCAGTGGCTGTGCCAGTTTACATCCCCATGCACAGTGTAGGAAGGTTCCTTTTTCTTCACACCCTCCCCAGCATTTATTGTTTTTACATTTTTTGATGATGGCTATTCTGAGTAGTGTGAGATCATATTTCCTTTGAGTTTTGATTTGCATTTGTCTAATTATTAGGGATGTTGAGCATCTTTTCATGTGCCTGTTGGCCATCTATATGTCTTCTTTGGAGAAATGTCTATTTAAGTCTTCTGCCCATTGTGGCTGATTCTTTCTTTGTTTTTTTTTGGTTTTTTTTTTTTATTGACCCACATGAGTTCTTTTCAAATTTTGGAGACTAATCCCCTGGAGGTAGTATCATTGGCAAATATTTTCTCCCACTCTGTGGGTTGTCTTTTTCTTTTGTCTATGGTTTTCTTTGCTCTGCAAAAGATTTTCAGTTTAATTAGGTCCCGTTTGTTTATTTTTCTTCTTATATCCATTACTCTAGGAGATGCCTAGACAAAGATATTGCTCCGGTTTCTCATTGAGTGTTCTGCTTATGCTTTCCTCTAAGAGTATTATAGTATCCTGTCTTATATTTTGATCTGTCATCCACGTTGTGTTTATTTTTGTACATGCTGCTAAAGAATGTTTGAATTTCATTTTATTTACGGGAGTTGTCCAGCACTCTTTGTTGAACAGACTGTCTTTCTTCCATGTATATTTTTGCCTCCATTGTCACAGATTAATTGACCATCGATGTGTGGGTTCATTTTGGGATTTCTCTCCTGTTCCATTCATCTATATTTCTGTTTCTGTGCCAGTACCACATTCTTTTGATGACTTAATCTGTGTAGTACAGTCTGAAGTCAGGGAGCCTGATTCTTCCCGCTCCATTTTTCTTTCTCAAGATTGCTTTGAATATTTGCCTCCATACAAATTTTAAGACTATGTGTTTTAGTTCTGTGATAAATGCCATTGGTAGTTTGATAGGCCTTGCTCTGTATCTTTACACTGCCTAGGATAATATAGTCACTTTGACAATGTTGATTATTCTAATCCAGGAACATGGTATATCTTTCCATCTGTTTGTGTTGTCTTCTATTTCTTTCATCGGTGTCTTAGATTTTTTGGAGTCCTGGCCTTTTGTCTACTTAGGTAGGTTTATTCCTAAGTATAGTTTTCTTTTTGATGTGATGGTAAATGGCATTGTTTCTGTAATGTATTTTTCTGACCTTTTGTTGTTAGTGTTTAAAAGTACAACTGATTTCTCTGTATTTATTTTGTATCCTCCAACTTTACGAGATTCTTTGATGAGCTCTAGTAGATCTCTGCTTACATGTTTAGGATTTTCTATGTACACTACCATGTCATCTGCAAACAATGACCGTTTTATGCCCCCTTTTCCAATTTGGATACATTTTGTTTCTTGTTCTTCTCTGATTGCCATGGCTAGGACTTCCAAAACTATGTTGAATAATAGTGGCAAGGATGCACATCCTTGTCTTGTTCCTGATCTTAGCGGAAATGCTTTCAGCTTTTTACCATTGAGTTTGATGTTAGCTGTCGGTTTGTCACATACGTCGAGGTGTGTTCCCTCTATGTCCGCTTTCTGGAGAGTTTTCCTGATAAATATGTGTGGAATTTTGTCAAAAGGTTTTTCTGCATCTCTTGAGATGATCATATGATTAAGATTCTTCAACTGGTTGATGTGGTGTATCACACTGATTGATTTGCGGATATAGAAAATTCCTTCCATCCCTGGGATAAATCCCACTTGATCATGCTGTACGAGCCTTTTAATGTACTGTTGGAGTCTGTTTGCAATATTGTGTTGATGATATTGGTATCTATGTTCATCAGTGATGTGGGTCTGTCCTTTTATTTTCTCTGTGAGGTATCTTTGTCTGCTTTTTGGTATCAGAGTATTGGTGGCCTCATAGAATGAGTTCAGAAGTTTTCTTTCCTCTGCAGGTTTCTAGAAGAGTGGCAGAAGGATAGGTGTTAACTCTTCTCTAAATGGCTGGTAGAATTCCACTGTGAAGTCATCTGGTCCTGGATCTTCATTTGTTGATTCAGCTTTTAATTACTAATTGAATCCAGGAAAGGTAGTTGTTTAGTTCATATATTCCAGTACTAGTACTTCCCGGTTCAGTTTTAGGAGATTGTACCTTTGTATAAATGTGTCCATTTTCTCTAGGTTGTTCATTTTATTGGCAAATGTTTGCTATTAGTAGTCTCAGGGTCCTTTGAATTTCCATGATGTTGATTGTAACTGCTTGTTTTTCATTGGTACATTTATTGGTTTGAGCTCTCTCCCTTTTCTTTCCTGAGGAGTCTGGCTAAGGATTTTGAATATTGTTTACCTTTTCAATGAGCCAGGTTTTAGTTTCATGGAGCTTTTGTTTGTTTGTTGTTTGTTTTTTAGGCTCTATTTCATTTATTTCTTCTCAGATGGTTATGATTTCTTTCCTTCTGCTAACTTTGGGTTTTGTTTGTTCATTTTTCTGGAGTTACGTTTGGTGTAAAGTTACATCATTTATGTAAGCATTTTCTTCTTGTTAACTTCTATCACTGAAACTTCCCTCTTAGATCAGGTATTGCTGCATCCCATTGGTTTTGGGTCATTGTGGGTTTTTTTATTTTTCTCTACGATTTTCTTTTAATTGATTTAATTGAAGTATACTTGATTTACAATGTTTTGTTCCTTTTGCTGTACAGCAAATTGATTCAGTTACACACCTCTCTGTCTATCTAGGCATTCTTTCGCATTTTCTTTTCCAGTGTGCTTTATCACAGGATATTGAATACAATTTCCTTTGCTACTCACTAGGACATTGTTCCTTTTTAAAATTAAATAATTAATTTACATTAAAAAATGTTTATCTTATTTTAGAATAGAGTTGAATAACAATGCTGTGTTAGTTGCAGGTGTGCAGCAAAGTGATTCAGTTATAAATTATATATGTTCCTATTCGTTTTCATATTGGTTCCCATTTAGGTTATTAAAAATACTGAGCAAACTCCCTGTACTATACAGTAGGTCCTCATTTGTAATCTGTTTTAATAGAAGAGTGTGTACGTGTAAATCCGAAACTCCCAAACTATCCCTCGCCCCCACGCCATTTCCTCTGGTAACCATAGGTTTGTAATCTGAGTGTGTGAGTCTGTTTCTCTTTCGTAAATGAGTTCATTTGTATCCTTTCCTTTTAGATTCCTTATAGAAGCCATATTGTGTGATAGTTTTACTTCACTTAGTATGATCATCTCCAGGTCCAGCCATGTTGCTGTAAATGGCATTATTTCATCTTTTTGTTGGCTGAGTAATATTCCATTATATATATGTACCACTTCTCCTTCATCCATTCTTCTGTCAATGGACATTTTGGTTGCCTCTGTGTCTTGACTAGGGTAAAGAGTGCTGCAATGAATATTGGGATGCATGTATCCTTTAGAACTATGTATTTCTCTGAATATATGCCCAGCAGTGGGATTCCTGGATCATATGGTAGGTCTACTTTTAGTTTTATAAGGAACCCCCATACTGTTCCCTATAGTGTCTCTACCAATTTACATCTCCTTTAAGAGTATACAAGGGTTCCCTTTTCTCATGACCTTGTTCTTTCTCCATTCTATGTACAATAGTTTGCATCTGCTAACCCCAAACTCCCAATCCATCTCTTTCATGCTTCCCCTCTCCCTGGCAACAACCAGTCTCTTCTCTATGTCTGTGAGTCTGTTTCTTTTATGCAGCTCCGTTCTTTTGTGTCAGATTTTTCATTCCACATATAAGTGATAACATATGGTATTTCTCCTTCTCTTTGTGACATGCTTCACTTAGTGTGATCATTTTTAGCTCCATTCATATTGCTGCAAATGGCATTATTACATCCTTTGTTATGGCTGAGTAGTATTCCACTGTATATATATATACCACAACTGCTTTAGCCATTCAGGTGTCAGTGGACGTTTGGGTTGCCTCCATGTCTTGGCTATGGTTAATAGTGCTGCTGTGCACACAGGGATACACGTACCTTCTTGAATTAGACGGTTGTCTGGATATATACCCAGGAGGTGTGTTGCTGGATCGTATGGCAAGTCAATTTTTAGTTTTTTGAGTAAGCTCCACTCTGTTTTCCTCAGTGGCTGTGCCAGTTTACATCCCCATGCACAGTGTAGGAAGGTTCCTTTTTCTTCACACCCTCCCCAGCATTTATTGTTTTTACATTTTTTGATGATGGCTATTCTGAGTAGTGTGAGATCATATTTCCTTTGAGTTTTGATTTGCATTTGTCTAATTATTAGGGATGTTGAGCATCTTTTCATGTGCCTGTTGGCCATCTATATGTCTTCTTTGGAGAAATGTCTATTTAAGTCTTCTGCCCATTGTGGCTGATTCTTTCTTTGGTTTTTTTTGTTTTTTTTTTTTTATTGACCCACATGAGTTCTTTTCAAATTTTGGAGACTAATCCCCTGGAGGTAGTATCATTGGCAAATATTTTCTCCCATTCTGTGGGTTGTCTTTTTCTTTTGTCTATGGTTTTCTTTGCTCTGCAAAAGATTTTCAGTTTAATTAGGTCCCGTTTGTTTATTTTTCTTCTTATATCCATTACTCTAGGAGATGCCTAGACAAAGATATTGCTCCGGTTTCTCATTGAGTGTTCTGCTTATGCTTTCCTCTAAGAGTATTATAGTATCCTGTCTTATATTTTGATCTGTCATCCACGTTGTGTTTATTTTTGTACATGCTGCTAAAGAATGTTTGAATTTCATTTTATTTACGGGAGTTGTCCAGCACTCTTTGTTGAACAGACTGTCTTTCTTCCATGTATATTTTTGCCTCCATTGTCACAGATTAATTGACCATCGATGTGTGGGTTCATTTTGGGATTTCTCTCCTGTTCCATTCATCTATATTTCTGTTTCTGTGCCAGTACCACATTCTTTTGATGACTTAATCTGTGTAGTACAGTCTGAAGTCAGGGAGCCTGATTCTTCCCGCTCCATTTTTCTTTCTCAAGATTGCTTTGAATATTTGCCTCCATACAAATTTTAAGACTATGTGTTTTAGTTCTGTGATAAATGCCATTGGTAGTTTGATAGGCCTTGCTCTGTATCTTTACACTGCCTAGGATAATATAGTCACTTTGACAATGTTGATTATTCTAATCCAAGAACATGGTATATCTTTCCATCTGTTTGTGTTGTCTTCTATTTCTTTCATCGGTGTCTTAGATTTTTTGGAGTCCTGGCCTTTTGTCTACTTAGGTAGGTTTATTCCTAAGTATAGTTTTCTTTTTGATGTGATGGTAAATGGCATTGTTTCTGTAATGTATTTTTCTGACCTTTTGTTGTTAGTGTTTAAAAGTACAACTGATTTCTCTGTATTTATTTTGTATCCTCCAACTTTACGAGATTCTTTGATGAGCTCTAGTAGATCTCTGCTTACATGTTTAGGATTTTCTATGTACACTACCATGTCATCTGCAAACAATGACCGTTTTATGCCCCCTTTTCCAATTTGGATACATTTTGTTTCTTGTTCTTCTCTGATTGACATGGCTAGGACTTCCAAAACTATGTTGAATAATAGTGGCAAGGATGCACATCCTTGTCTTGTTCCTGATCTTAGCGGAAATGCTTTCAGCTTTTTACCATTGAGTTTGATGTTAGCTGTCGGTTTGTCACATACGTCGAGGTGTGTTCCCTCTATGTCCGCTTTCTGGAGAGTTTTCCTGATAAATATGTGTGGAATTTTGTCAAAAGGTTTTTCTGCATCTCTTGAGATGATCATATGATTAAGATTCTTCAACTGGTTGATGTGGTGTATCACACTGATTGATTTGCAGATATAGAAAATTCCTTCCATCCCTGGGATAAATCCCACTTGATCATGCTGTACGAGCCTTTTAATGTACTGTTGGAGTCTGTTTGCAATATTGTGTTGATGATATTGGTATCTATGTTCATCAGTGATGTGGGTCTGTCCTTTTATTTTCTCTGTGAGGTATCTTTGTCTGCTTTTTGGTATCAGAGTATTGGTGGCCTCATAGAATGAGTTCAGAAGTTTTCTTTCCTCTGCAGGTTTCTAGAAGAGTGGCAGAAGGATAGGTGTTAACTCTTCTCTAAATGGCTGGTAGAATTCCACTGTGAAGTCATCTGGTCCTGGATCTTCATTTGTTGATTCAGCTTTTAATTACTAATTGAATCCAGGAAAGGTAGTTGTTTAGTTCATATATTCCAGTACTAGTACTTCCCGGTTCAGTTTTAGGAGATTGTACCTTTGTATAAATGTGTCCATTTTCTCTAGGTTGTTCATTTTATTGGCAAATGTTTGCTATTAGTAGTCTCAGGGTCCTTTGAATTTCCATGATGTTGATTGTAACTGCTTGTTTTTCATTGGTACATTTATTGGTTTGAGCTCTCTCCCTTTTCTTTCCTGAGGAGTCTGGCTAAGGATTTTGAATATTGTTTACCTTTTCAATGAGCCAGGTTTTAGTTTCATGGAGCTTTTGTTTGTTTGTTGTTTGTTTTTTAGGCTCTATTTCATTTATTTCTTCTCAGATGGTTATGATTTCTTTCCTTCTGCTAACTTTGGGTTTTGTTTGTTCATTTTTCTGGAGTTACGTTTGGTGTAAAGTTACATCATTTATGTAAGCATTTTCTTCTTGTTAACTTCTATCACTGAAACTTCCCTCTTAGATCAGGTATTGCTGCATCCCATTGGTTTTGGGTCATTGTGGGTTTTTTTATTTTTCTCTACGATTTTCTTTTAATTGATTTAATTGAAGTATACTTGATTTACAATGTTTTGTTCCTTTTGCTGTACAGCAAATTGATTCAGTTACACACCTCTCTGTCTATCTAGGCATTCTTTCGCATTTTCTTTTCCAGTGTGCTTTATCACAGGATATTGAATACAATTTCCTTTGCTACTCACTAGGACATTGTTCCTTTTTAAAATTAAATAATTAATTTACATTAAAAAATGTTTATCTTATTTTAGAATAGAGTTGAATAACAATGCTGTGTTAGTTGCAGGTGTGCAGCAAAGTGATTCAGTTATAAATTATATATGTTCCTATTCGTTTTCATATTGGTTCCCATTTAGGTTATTAAAAATACTGAGCAAACTCCCTGTACTATACAGTAGGTCCTCATTTGTAATCTGTTTTAATAGAAGAGTGTGTACGTGTAAATCCGAAACTCCCAAACTATCCCTCGCCCCCACGCCATTTCCTCTGGTAACCATAGGTTTGTAATCTGAGTGTGTGAGTCTGTTTCTCTTTCGTAAATGAGTTCATTTGTATCCTTTCCTTTTAGATTCCTTATAGAAGCCATATTGTGTGATAGTTTTACTTCACTTAGTATGATCATCTCCAGGTCCAGCCATGTTGCTGTAAATGGCATTATTTCATCTTTTTGTTGGCTGAGTAATATTCCATTATATATATGTACCACTTCTCCTTCATCCATTCTTCTGTCAATGGACATTTTGGTTGCCTCTGTGTCTTGACTAGGGTAAAGAGTGCTGCAATGAATATTGGGATGCATGTATCCTTTAGAACTATGTATTTCTCTGAATATATGCCCAGCAGTGGGATTCCTGGATCATATGGTAGGTCTACTTTTAGTTTTATAAGGAACCCCCATACTGTTCCCTATAGTGTCTCTACCAATTTACATCTCCTTTAAGAGTATACAAGGGTTCCCTTTTCTCATGACCTTGTTCTTTCTCCATTCTATGTACAATAGTTTGCATCTGCTAACCCCAAACTCCCAATCCATCTCTTTCATGCTTCCCCTCTCCCTGGCAACAACCAGTCTCTTCTCTATGTCTGTGAGTCTGTTTCTTTTATGCAGCTCCGTTCTTTTGTGTCAGATTTTTCATTCCACATATAAGTGATAACATATGGTATTTCTCCTTCTCTTTGTGACATGCTTCACTTAGTGTGATCATTTTTAGCTCCATTCATATTGCTGCAAATGGCATTATTACATCCTTTGTTATGGCTGAGTAGTATTCCACTGTATATATATATACCACAACTGCTTTAGCCATTCAGGTGTCAGTGGACGTTTGGGTTGCCTCCATGTCTTGGCTATGGTTAATAGTGCTGCTGTGCACACAGGGATACACGTACCTTCTTGAATTAGACGGTTGTCTGGATATATACCCAGGAGGTGTGTTGCTGGATCGTATGGCAAGTCAATTTTTAGTTTTTTGTGTAAGCTCCACTCTGTTTTCCTCAGTGGCTGTGCCAGTTTACATCCCCATGCACAGTGTAGGAAGGTTCCTTTTTCTTCACACCCTCCCCAGCATTTATTGTTTTTACATTTTTTGATGATGGCTATTCTGAGTAGTGTGAGATCATATTTCCTTTGAGTTTTGATTTGCATTTGTCTAATTATTAGGGATGTTGAGCATCTTTTCATGTGCCTGTTGGCCATCTATATGTCTTCTTTGGAGAAATGTCTATTTAAGTCTTCTGCCCATTGTGGCTGATTCTTTCTTTGGTTTTTTTTGTTTTTTTTTTTTTTATTGACCCACATGAGTTCTTTTCAAATTTTGGAGACTAATCCCCTGGAGGTAGTATCATTGGCAAATATTTTCTCCCACTCTGTGGGTTGTCTTTTTCTTTTGTCTATGGTTTTCTTTGCTCTGCAAAAGATTTTCAGTTTAATTAGGTCCCGTTTGTTTATTTTTCTTCTTATATCCATTACTCTAGGAGATGCCTAGACAAAGATATTGCTCCGGTTTCTCATTGAGTGTTCTGCTTATGCTTTCCTCTAAGAGTATTATAGTATCCTGTCTTATATTTTGATCTGTCATCCACGTTGTGTTTATTTTTGTACATGCTGCTAAAGAATGTTTTAATTTCATTTTATTTACGGGAGTTGTCCAGCACTCTTTGTTGAACAGACTGTCTTTCTTCCATGTATATTTTTGCCTCCATTGTCACAGATTAATTGACCATCGATGTGTGGGTTCATTTTGGGATTTCTCTCCTGTTCCATTCATCTATATTTCTGTTTCTGTGCCAGTACCACATTCTTTTGATGACTTAATCTGTGTAGTACAGTCTGAAGTCAGGGAGCCTGATTCTTCCCGCTCCATTTTTCTTTCTCAAGATTGCTTTGAATATTTGCCTCCATACAAATTTTAAGACTATGTGTTTTAGTTCTGTGATAAATGCCATTGGTAGTTTGATAGGCCTTGCTCTGTATCTTTACACTGCCTAGGATAATATAGTCACTTTGACAATGTTGATTATTCTAATCCAAGAACATGGTATATCTTTCCATCTGTTTGTGTTGTCTTCTATTTCTTTCATCGGTGTCTTAGATTTTTTGGAGTCCTGGCCTTTTGTCTACTTAGGTAGGTTTATTCCTAAGTATAGTTTTCTTTTTGATGTGATGGTAAATGGCATTGTTTCTGTAATGTATTTTTCTGACCTTTTGTTGTTAGTGTTTAAAAGTACAACTGATTTCTCTGTATTTATTTTGTATCCTCCAACTTTACGAGATTCTTTGATGAGCTCTAGTAGATCTCTGCTTACATGTTTAGGATTTTCTATGTACACTACCATGTCATCTGCAAACAATGACCGTTTTATGCCCCCTTTTCCAATTTGGATACATTTTGTTTCTTGTTCTTCTCTGATTGCCATGGCTAGGACTTCCAAAACTATGTTGAATAATAGTGGCAAGGATGCACATCCTTGTCTTGTTCCTGATCTTAGCGGAAATGCTTTCAGCTTTTTACCATTGAGTTTGATGTTAGCTGTCGGTTTGTCACATACGTCGAGGTGTGTTCCCTCTATGTCCGCTTTCTGGAGAGTTTTCCTGATAAATATGTGTGGAATTTTGTCAAAAGGTTTTTCTGCATCTCTTGAGATGATCATATGATTAAGATTCTTCAACTGGTTGATGTGGTGTATCACACTGATTGATTTGCAGATATAGAAAATTCCTTCCATCCCTGGGATAAATCCCACTTGATCATGCTGTACGAGCCTTTTAATGTACTGTTGGAGTCTGTTTGCAATATTGTGTTGATGATATTGGTATCTATGTTCATCAGTGATGTGGGTCTGTCCTTTTATTTTCTCTGTGAGGTATCTTTGTCTGCTTTTTGGTATCAGAGTATTGGTGGCCTCATAGAATGAGTTCAGAAGTTTTCTTTCCTCTGCAGGTTTCTAGAAGAGTGGCAGAAGGATAGGTGTTAACTCTTCTCTAAATGGCTGGTAGAATTCCACTGTGAAGTCATCTGGTCCTGGATCTTCATTTGTTGATTCAGCTTTTAATTACTAATTGAATCCAGGAAAGGTAGTTGTTTAGTTCATATATTCCAGTACTAGTACTTCCCGGTTCAGTTTTAGGAGATTGTACCTTTGTATAAATGTGTCCATTTTCTCTAGGTTGTTCATTTTATTGGCAAATGTTTGCTATTAGTAGTCTCAGGGTCCTTTGAATTTCCATGATGTTGATTGTAACTGCTTGTTTTTCATTGGTACATTTATTGGTTTGAGCTCTCTCCCTTTTCTTTCCTGAGGAGTCTGGCTAAGGATTTTGAATATTGTTTACCTTTTCAATGAGCCAGGTTTTAGTTTCATGGAGCTTTTGTTTGTTTGTTGTTTGTTTTTTAGGCTCTATTTCATTTATTTCTTCTCAGATGGTTATGATTTCTTTCCTTCTGCTAACTTTGGGTTTTGTTTGTTCATTTTTCTGGAGTTACGTTTGGTGTAAAGTTACATCATTTATGTAAGCATTTTCTTCTTGTTAACTTCTATCACTGAAACTTCCCTCTTAGATCAGGTATTGCTGCATCCCATTGGTTTTGGGTCATTGTGGGTTTTTTTATTTTTCTCTACGATTTTCTTTTAATTGATTTAATTGAAGTATACTTGATTTACAATGTTTTGTTCCTTTTGCTGTACAGCAAATTGATTCAGTTACACACCTCTCTGTCTATCTAGGCATTCTTTCGCATTTTCTTTTCCAGTGTGCTTTATCACAGGATATTGAATACAATTTCCTTTGCTACTCACTAGGACATTGTTCCTTTTTAAAATTAAATAATTAATTTACATTAAAAAATGTTTATCTTATTTTAGAATAGAGTTGAATAACAATGCTGTGTTAGTTGCAGGTGTGCAGCAAAGTGATTCAGTTATAAATTATATATGTTCCTATTCGTTTTCATATTGGTTCCCATTTAGGTTATTAAAAATACTGAGCAAACTCCCTGTACTATACAGTAGGTCCTCATTTGTAATCTGTTTTAATAGAAGAGTGTGTACGTGTAAATCCGAAACTCCCAAACTATCCCTCGCCCCCACGCCATTTCCTCTGGTAACCATAGGTTTGTAATCTGAGTGTGTGAGTCTGTTTCTCTTTCGTAAATGAGTTCATTTGTATCCTTTCCTTTTAGATTCCTTATAGAAGCCATATTGTGTGATAGTTTTACTTCACTTAGTATGATCATCTCCAGGTCCAGCCATGTTGCTGTAAATGGCATTATTTCATCTTTTTGTTGGCTGAGTAATATTCCATTATATATATGTACCACTTCTCCTTCATCCATTCTTCTGTCAATGGACATTTTGGTTGCCTCTGTGTCTTGACTAGGGTAAAGAGTGCTGCAATGAATATTGGGATGCATGTATCCTTTAGAACTATGTATTTCTCTGAATATATGCCCAGCAGTGGGATTCCTGGATCATATGGTAGGTCTACTTTTAGTTTTATAAGGAACCCCCATACTGTTCCCTATAGTGTCTCTACCAATTTACATCTCCTTTAAGAGTATACAAGGGTTCCCTTTTCTCATGACCTTGTTCTTTCTCCATTCTATGTACAATAGTTTGCATCTGCTAACCCCAAACTCCCAATCCATCTCTTTCATGCTTCCCCTCTCCCTGGCAACAACCAGTCTCTTCTCTATGTCTGTGAGTCTGTTTCTTTTATGCAGCTCCGTTCTTTTGTGTCAGATTTTTCATTCCACATATAAGTGATAACATATGGTATTTCTCCTTCTCTTTGTGACATGCTTCACTTAGTGTGATCATTTTTAGCTCCATTCATATTGCTGCAAATGGCATTATTACATCCTTTGTTATGGCTGAGTAGTATTCCACTGTATATATATATACCACAACTGCTTTAGCCATTCAGGTGTCAGTGGACGTTTGGGTTGCCTCCATGTCTTGGCTATGGTTAATAGTGCTGCTGTGCACACAGGGATACACGTACCTTCTTGAATTAGACGGTTGTCTGGATATATACCCAGGAGGTGTGTTGCTGGATCGTATGGCAAGTCAATTTTTAGTTTTTTGAGTAAGCTCCACTCTGTTTTCCTCAGTGGCTGTGCCAGTTTACATCCCCATGCACAGTGTAGGAAGGTTCCTTTTTCTTCACACCCTCCCCAGCATTTATTGTTTTTACATTTTTTGATGATGGCTATTCTGAGTAGTGTGAGATCATATTTCCTTTGAGTTTTGATTTGCATTTGTCTAATTATTAGGGATGTTGAGCATCTTTTCATGTGCCTGTTGGCCATCTATATGTCTTCTTTGGAGAAATGTCTATTTAAGTCTTCTGCCCATTGTGGCTGATTCTTTCTTTGGTTTTTTTTTTTTTTTTTTTTTTATTGACCCACATGAGTTCTTTTCAAATTTTGGAGACTAATCCCCTGGAGGTAGTATCATTGGCAAATATTTTCTCCCATTCTGTGGGTTGTCTTTTTCTTTTGTCTATGGTTTTCTTTGCTCTGCAAAAGATTTTCAGTTTAATTAGGTCCCGTTTGTTTATTTTTCTTCTTATATCCATTACTCTAGGAGATGCCTAGACAAAGATATTGCTCCGGTTTCTCATTGAGTGTTCTGCTTATGCTTTCCTCTAAGAGTATTATAGTATCCTGTCTTATATTTTGATCTGTCATCCACGTTGTGTTTATTTTTGTACATGCTGCTAAAGAATGTTTGAATTTCATTTTATTTACGGGAGTTGTCCAGCACTCTTTGTTGAACAGACTGTCTTTCTTCCATGTATATTTTTGCCTCCATTGTCACAGATTAATTGACCATCGATGTGTGGGTTCATTTTGGGATTTCTCTCCTGTTCCATTCATCTATATTTCTGTTTCTGTGCCAGTACCACATTCTTTTGATGACTTAATCTGTGTAGTACAGTCTGAAGTCAGGGAGCCTGATTCTTCCCGCTCCATTTTTCTTTCTCAAGATTGCTTTGAATATTTGCCTCCATACAAATTTTAAGACTATGTGTTTTAGTTCTGTGATAAATGCCATTGGTAGTTTGATAGGCCTTGCTCTGTATCTTTACACTGCCTAGGATAATATAGTCACTTTGACAATGTTGATTATTCTAATCCAAGAACATGGTATATCTTTCCATCTGTTTGTGTTGTCTTCTATTTCTTTCATCGGTGTCTTAGATTTTTTGGAGTCCTGGCCTTTTGTCTACTTAGGTAGGTTTATTCCTAAGTATAGTTTTCTTTTTGATGTGATGGTAAATGGCATTGTTTCTGTAATGTATTTTTCTGACCTTTTGTTGTTAGTGTTTAAAAGTACAACTGATTTCTCTGTATTTATTTTGTATCCTCCAACTTTACGAGATTCTTTGATGAGCTCTAGTAGATCTCTGCTTACATGTTTAGGATTTTCTATGTACACTACCATGTCATCTGCAAACAATGACCGTTTTATGCCCCCTTTTCCAATTTGGATACATTTTGTTTCTTGTTCTTCTCTGATTGCCATGGCTAGGACTTCCAAAACTATGTTGAATAATAGTGGCAAGGATGCACATCCTTGTCTTGTTCCTGATCTTAGCGGAAATGCTTTCAGCTTTTTACCATTGAGTTTGATGTTAGCTGTCGGTTTGTCACATACGTCGAGGTGTGTTCCCTCTATGTCCGCTTTCTGGAGAGTTTTCCTGATAAATATGTGTGGAATTTTGTCAAAAGGTTTTTCTGCATCTCTTGAGATGATCATATGATTAAGATTCTTCAATTGGTTGATGTGGTGTATCACACTGATTGATTTGCAGATATAGAAAATTCCTTCCATCCCTGGGATAAATCCCACTTGATCATGCTGTACGAGCCTTTTAATGTACTGTTGGAGTCTGTTTGCAATATTGTGTTGATGATATTGGTATCTATGTTCATCAGTGATGTGGGTCTGTCCTTTTATTTTCTCTGTGAGGTATCTTTGTCTGCTTTTTGGTATCAGAGTATTGGTGGCCTCATAGAATGAGTTCAGAAGTTTTCTTTCCTCTGCAGGTTTCTAGAAGAGTGGCAGAAGGATAGGTGTTAACTCTTCTCTAAATGGCTGGTAGAATTCCACTGTGAAGTCATCTGGTCCTGGATCTTCATTTGTTGATTCAGCTTTTAATTACTAATTGAATCCAGGAAAGGTAGTTGTTTAGTTCATATATTCCAGTACTTCCCGGTTCAGTTTTAGGAGATTGTACCTTTGTATAAATGTGTCCATTTTCTCTAGGTTGTTCATTTTATTGGCAAATGTTTGCTATTAGTAGTCTCAGGGTCCTTTGAATTTCCATGATGTTGATTGTAACTGCTTGTTTTTCATTGGTACATTTATTGGTTTGAGCTCTCTCCCTTTTCTTTCCTGAGGAGTCTGGCTAAGGATTTTGAATATTGTTTACCTTTTCAATGAGCCAGGTTTTAGTTTCATGGAGCTTTTGTTTGTTTGTTGTTTGTTTTTTAGGCTCTATTTCATTTATTTCTTCTCAGATGGTTATGATTTCTTTCCTTCTGCTAACTTTGGGTTTTGTTTGTTCATTTTTCTGGAGTTACGTTTGGTGTAAAGTTACATCATTTATGTAAGCATTTTCTTCTTGTTAACTTCTATCACTGAAACTTCCCTCTTAGATCAGGTATTGCTGCATCCCATTGGTTTTGGGTCATTGTGGGTTTTTTTATTTTTCTCTACGATTTTCTTTTAATTGATTTAATTGAAGTATACTTGATTTACAATGTTTTGTTCCTTTTGCTGTACAGCAAATTGATTCAGTTACACACCTCTCTGTCTATCTAGGCATTCTTTCGCATTTTCTTTTCCAGTGTGCTTTATCACAGGATATTGAATACAATTTCCTTTGCTACTCACTAGGACATTGTTCCTTTTTAAAATTAAATAATTAATTTACATTAAAAAATGTTTATCTTATTTTAGAATAGAGTTGAATAACAATGCTGTGTTAGTTGCAGGTGTGCAGCAAAGTGATTCAGTTATAAATTATATATGTTCCTATTCGTTTTCATATTGGTTCCCATTTAGGTTATTAAAAATACTGAGCAAACTCCCTGTACTATACAGTAGGTCCTCATTTGTAATCTGTTTTAATAGAAGAGTGTGTACGTGTAAATCCGAAACTCCCAAACTATCCCTCGCCCCCACGCCATTTCCTCTGGTAACCATAGGTTTGTAATCTGAGTGTGTGAGTCTGTTTCTCTTTCGTAAATGAGTTCATTTGTATCCTTTCCTTTTAGATTCCTTATAGAAGCCATATTGTGTGATAGTTTTACTTCACTTAGTATGATCATCTCCAGGTCCAGCCATGTTGCTGTAAATGGCATTATTTCATCTTTTTGTTGGCTGAGTAATATTCCATTATATATATGTACCACTTCTCCTTCATCCATTCTTCTGTCAATGGACATTTTGGTTGCCTCTGTGTCTTGACTAGGGTAAAGAGTGCTGCAATGAATATTGGGATGCATGTATCCTTTAGAACTATGTATTTCTCTGAATATATGCCCAGCAGTGGGATTCCTGGATCATATGGTAGGTCTACTTTTAGTTTTATAAGGAACCCCCATACTGTTCCCTATAGTGTCTCTACCAATTTACATCTCCTTTAAGAGTATACAAGGGTTCCCTTTTCTCATGACCTTGTTCTTTCTCCATTCTATGTACAATAGTTTGCATCTGCTAACCCCAAACTCCCAATCCATCTCTTTCATGCTTCCCCTCTCCCTGGCAACAACCAGTCTCTTCTCTATGTCTGTGAGTCTGTTTCTTTTATGCAGCTCCGTTCTTTTGTGTCAGATTTTTCATTCCACATATAAGTGATAACATATGGTATTTCTCCTTCTCTTTGTGACATGCTTCACTTAGTGTGATCATTTTTAGCTCCATTCATATTGCTGCAAATGGCATTATTACATCCTTTGTTATGGCTGAGTAGTATTCCACTGTATATATATATACCACAACTGCTTTAGCCATTCAGGTGTCAGTGGACGTTTGGGTTGCCTCCATGTCTTGGCTATGGTTAATAGTGCTGCTGTGCACACAGGGATACACGTACCTTCTTGAATTAGACGGTTGTCTGGATATATACCCAGGAGGTGTGTTGCTGGATCGTATGGCAAGTCAATTTTTAGTTT
This sequence comes from Hyperoodon ampullatus, assembly GCF_949752795.1. Classification (NCBI taxonomy): domain Eukaryota; kingdom Metazoa; phylum Chordata; class Mammalia; order Artiodactyla; family Ziphiidae; genus Hyperoodon; species Hyperoodon ampullatus. The sequence goes on along the minus strand of NW_027640599.1, from coordinate 22,713 downwards.
TTTGAGTAAGCTCCACTCTGTTTTCCTCAGTGGCTGTGCCAGTTTACATCCCCATGCACAGTGTAGGAAGGTTCCTTTTTCTTCACACCCTCCCCAGCATTTATTGTTTTTACATTTTTTGATGATGGCTATTCTGAGTAGTGTGAGATCATATTTCCTTTGAGTTTTGATTTGCATTTGTCTAATTATTAGGGATGTTGAGCATCTTTTCATGTGCCTGTTGGCCATCTATATGTCTTCTTTGGAGAAATGTCTATTTAAGTCTTCTGCCCATTGTGGCTGATTCTTTCTTTGGTTTTTTTTGTTTTTTTTTTTTTATTGACCCACATGAGTTCTTTTCAAATTTTGGAGACTAATCCCCTGGAGGTAGTATCATTGGCAAATATTTTCTCCCATTCTGTGGGTTGTCTTTTTCTTTTGTCTATGGTTTTCTTTGCTCTGCAAAAGATTTTCAGTTTAATTAGGTCCCGTTTGTTTATTTTTCTTCTTATATCCATTACTCTAGGAGATGCCTAGACAAAGATATTGCTCCGGTTTCTCATTGAGTGTTCTGCTTATGCTTTCCTCTAAGAGTATTATAGTATCCTGTCTTATATTTTGATCTGTCATCCACGTTGTGTTTATTTTTGTACATGCTGCTAAAGAATGTTTTAATTTCATTTTATTTACGGGAGTTGTCCAGCACTCTTTGTTGAACAGACTGTCTTTCTTCCATGTATATTTTTGCCTCCATTGTCACAGATTAATTGACCATCGATGTGTGGGTTCATTTTGGGATTTCTCTCCTGTTCCATTCATCTATATTTCTGTTTCTGTGCCAGTACCACATTCTTTTGATGACTTAATCTGTGTAGTACAGTCTGAAGTCAGGGAGCCTGATTCTTCCCGCTCCATTTTTCTTTCTCAAGATTGCTTTGAATATTTGCCTCCATACAAATTTTAAGACTCTGTGTTTTAGTTCTGTGATAAATGCCACTGGTAGTTTGATAGGCCTTGCTCTGTATCTTTACACTGCCTAGGATAATATAGTCACTTTGACAATGTTGATTATTCTAATCCAAGAACATGGTATATCTTTCCATCTGTTTGTGTTGTCTTCTATTTCTTTCATCGGTGTCTTAGATTTTTTGGAGTCCTGGCCTTTTGTCTACTTAGGTAGGTTTATTCCTAAGTATAGTTTTCTTTTTGATGTGATGGTAAATGGCATTGTTTCTGTAATGTATTTTTCTGACCTTTTGTTGTTAGTGTTTAAAAGTACAACTGATTTCTCTGTATTTATTTTGTATCCTCCAACTTTACGAGATTCTTTGATGAGCTCTAGTAGATCTCTGCTTACATGTTTAGGATTTTCTATGTACACTACCATGTCATCTGCAAACAATGACCGTTTTATGCCCCCTTTTCCAATTTGGATACATTTTGTTTCTTGTTCTTCTCTGATTGCCATGGCTAGGACTTCCAAAACTATGTTGAATAATAGTGGCAAGGATGCACATCCTTGTCTTGTTCCTGATCTTAGCGGAAATGCTTTCAGCTTTTTACCATTGAGTTTGATGTTAGCTGTCGGTTTGTCACATACGTCGAGGTGTGTTCCCTCTATGTCCGCTTTCTGGAGAGTTTTCCTGATAAATATGTGTGGAATTTTGTCAAAAGGTTTTTCTGCATCTCTTGAGATGATCATATGATTAAGATTCTTCAACTGGTTGATGTGGTGTATCACACTGATTGATTTGCAGATATAGAAAATTCCTTCCATCCCTGGGATAAATCCCACTTGATCATGCTGTACGAGCCTTTTAATGTACTGTTGGAGTCTGTTTGCAATATTGTGTTGATGATATTGGTATCTATGTTCATCAGTGATGTGGGTCTGTCCTTTTATTTTCTCTGTGAGGTATCTTTGTCTGCTTTTTGGTATCAGAGTATTGGTGGCCTCATAGAATGAGTTCAGAAGTTTTCTTTCCTCTGCAGGTTTCTAGAAGAGTGGCAGAAGGATAGGTGTTAACTCTTCTCTAAATGGCTGGTAGAATTCCACTGTGAAGTCATCTGGTCCTGGATCTTCATTTGTTGATTCAGCTTTTAATTACTAATTGAGTCCAGGAAAGGTAGTTGTTTAGTTCATATATTCCAGTACTTCCCGGTTCAGTTTTAGGAGATTGTACCTTTGTATAAATGTGTCCATTTTCTCTAGGTTGTTCATTTTATTGGCAAATGTTTGCTATTAGTAGTCTCAGGGTCCTTTGAATTTCCATGATGTTGATTGTAACTGCTTGTTTTTCATTGGTACATTTATTGGTTTGAGCTCTCTCCCTTTTCTTTCCTGAGGAGTCTGGCTAAGGATTTTGAATATTGTTTACCTTTTCAATGAGCCAGGTTTTAGTTTCATGGAGCTTTTGTTTGTTTGTTGTTTGTTTTTTAGGCTCTATTTCATTTATTTCTTCTCAGATGGTTATGATTTCTTTCCTTCTGCTAACTTTGGGTTTTGTTTGTTCATTTTTCTGGAGTTACGTTTGGTGTAAAGTTACATCATTTATGTAAGCATTTTCTTCTTGTTAACTTCTATCACTGAAACTTCCCTCTTAGATCAGGTATTGCTGCATCCCATTGGTTTTGGGTCATTGTGGGTTTTTTTATTTTTCTCTACGATTTTCTTTTAATTGATTTAATTGAAGTATACTTGATTTACAATGTTTTGTTCCTTTTGCTGTACAGCAAATTGATTCAGTTACACACCTCTCTGTCTATCTAGGCATTCTTTCGCATTTTCTTTTCCAGTGTGCTTTATCACAGGATATTGAATACAATTTCCTTTGCTACTCACTAGGACATTGTTCCTTTTTAAAATTAAATAATTAATTTACATTAAAAAATGTTTATCTTATTTTAGAATAGAGTTGAATAACAATGCTGTGTTAGTTGCAGGTGTGCAGCAAAGTGATTCAGTTATAAATTATATATGTTCCTATTCGTTTTCATATTGGTTCCCATTTAGGTTATTAAAAATACTGAGCAAACTCCCTGTACTATACAGTAGGTCCTCATTTGTAATCTGTTTTAATAGAAGAGTGTGTACGTGTAAATCCGAAACTCCCAAACTATCCCTCGCCCCCACGCCATTTCCTCTGGTAACCATAGGTTTGTAATCTGAGTGTGTGAGTCTGTTTCTCTTTCGTAAATGAGTTCATTTGTATCCTTTCCTTTTAGATTCCTTATAGAAGCCATATTGTGTGATAGTTTTACTTCACTTAGTATGATCATCTCCAGGTCCAGCCATGTTGCTGTAAATGGCATTATTTCATCTTTTTGTTGGCTGAGTAATATTCCATTATATATATGTACCACTTCTCCTTCATCCATTCTTCTGTCAATGGACATTTTGGTTGCCTCTGTGTCTTGACTAGGGTAAAGAGTGCTGCAATGAATATTGGGATGCATGTATCCTTTAGAACTATGTATTTCTCTGAATATATGCCCAGCAGTGGGATTCCTGGATCATATGGTAGGTCTACTTTTAGTTTTATAAGGAACCCCCATACTGTTCCCTATAGTGTCTCTACCAATTTACATCTCCTTTAAGAGTATACAAGGGTTCCCTTTTCTCATGACCTTGTTCTTTCTCCATTCTATGTACAATAGTTTGCATCTGCTAACCCCAAACTCCCAATCCATCTCTTTCATGCTTCCCCTCTCCCTGGCAACAACCAGTCTCTTCTCTATGTCTGTGAGTCTGTTTCTTTTATGCAGCTCCGTTCTTTTGTGTCAGATTTTTCATTCCACATATAAGTGATAACATATGGTATTTCTCCTTCTCTTTGTGACATGCTTCACTTAGTGTGATCATTTTTAGCTCCATTCATATTGCTGCAAATGGCATTATTACATCCTTTGTTATGGCTGAGTAGTATTCCACTGTATATATATATACCACAACTGCTTTAGCCATTCAGGTGTCAGTGGACGTTTGGGTTGCCTCCATGTCTTGGCTATGGTTAATAGTGCTGCTGTGCACACAGGGATACACGTACCTTCTTGAATTAGACGGTTGTCTGGATATATACCCAGGAGGTGTGTTGCTGGATCGTATGGCAAGTCAATTTTTAGTTTTTTGAGTAAGCTCCACTCTGTTTTCCTCAGTGGCTGTGCCAGTTTACATCCCCATGCACAGTGTAGGAAGGTTCCTTTTTCTTCACACCCTCCCCAGCATTTATTGTTTTTACATTTTTTGATGATGGCTATTCTGAGTAGTGTGAGATCATATTTCCTTTGAGTTTTGATTTGCATTTGTCTAATTATTAGGGATGTTGAGCATCTTTTCATGTGCCTGTTGGCCATCTATATGTCTTCTTTGGAGAAATGTCTATTTAAGTCTTCTGCCCATTGTGGCTGATTCTTTCTTTGGTTTTTTTTGTTTTTTTTTTTTTATTGACCCACATGAGTTCTTTTCAAATTTTGGAGACTAATCCCCTGGAGGTAGTATCATTGGCAAATATTTTCTCCCATTCTGTGGGTTGTCTTTTTCTTTTGTCTATGGTTTTCTTTGCTCTGCAAAAGATTTTCAGTTTAATTAGGTCCCGTTTGTTTATTTTTCTTCTTATATCCATTACTCTAGGAGATGCCTAGACAAAGATATTGCTCCGGTTTCTCATTGAGTGTTCTGCTTATGCTTTCCTCTAAGAGTATTATAGTATCCTGTCTTATATTTTGATCTGTCATCCACGTTGTGTTTATTTTTGTACATGCTGCTAAAGAATGTTTTAATTTCATTTTATTTACGGGAGTTGTCCAGCACTCTTTGTTGAACAGACTGTCTTTCTTCCATGTATATTTTTGCCTCCATTGTCACAGATTAATTGACCATCGATGTGTGGGTTCATTTTGGGATTTCTCTCCTGTTCCATTCATCTATATTTCTGTTTCTGTGCCAGTACCACATTCTTTTGATGACTTAATCTGTGTAGTACAGTCTGAAGTCAGGGAGCCTGATTCTTCCCGCTCCATTTTTCTTTCTCAAGATTGCTTTGAATATTTGCCTCCATACAAATTTTAAGACTCTGTGTTTTAGTTCTGTGATAAATGCCACTGGTAGTTTGATAGGCCTTGCTCTGTATCTTTACACTGCCTAGGATAATATAGTCACTTTGACAATGTTGATTATTCTAATCCAAGAACATGGTATATCTTTCCATCTGTTTGTGTTGTCTTCTATTTCTTTCATCGGTGTCTTAGATTTTTTGGAGTCCTGGCCTTTTGTCTACTTAGGTAGGTTTATTCCTAAGTATAGTTTTCTTTTTGATGTGATGGTAAATGGCATTGTTTCTGTAATGTATTTTTCTGACCTTTTGTTGTTAGTGTTTAAAAGTACAACTGATTTCTCTGTATTTATTTTGTATCCTCCAACTTTACGAGATTCTTTGATGAGCTCTAGTAGATCTCTGCTTACATGTTTAGGATTTTCTATGTACACTACCATGTCATCTGCAAACAATGACCGTTTTATGCCCCCTTTTCCAATTTGGATACATTTTGTTTCTTGTTCTTCTCTGATTGCCATGGCTAGGACTTCCAAAACTATGTTGAATAATAGTGGCAAGGATGCACATCCTTGTCTTGTTCCTGATCTTAGCGGAAATGCTTTCAGCTTTTTACCATTGAGTTTGATGTTAGCTGTCGGTTTGTCACATACGTCGAGGTGTGTTCCCTCTATGTCCGCTTTCTGGAGAGTTTTCCTGATAAATATGTGTGGAATTTTGTCAAAAGGTTTTTCTGCATCTCTTGAGATGATCATATGATTAAGATTCTTCAACTGGTTGATGTGGTGTATCACACTGATTGATTTGCAGATATAGAAAATTCCTTCCATCCCTGGGATAAATCCCACTTGATCATGCTGTACGAGCCTTTTAATGTACTGTTGGAGTCTGTTTGCAATATTGTGTTGATGATATTGGTATCTATGTTCATCAGTGATGTGGGTCTGTCCTTTTATTTTCTCTGTGAGGTATCTTTGTCTGCTTTTTGGTATCAGAGTATTGGTGGCCTCATAGAATGAGTTCAGAAGTTTTCTTTCCTCTGCAGGTTTCTAGAAGAGTGGCAGAAGGATAGGTGTTAACTCTTCTCTAAATGGCTGGTAGAATTCCACTGTGAAGTCATCTGGTCCTGGATCTTCATTTGTTGATTCAGCTTTTAATTACTAATTGAGTCCAGGAAAGGTAGTTGTTTAGTTCATATATTCCAGTACTTCCCGGTTCAGTTTTAGGAGATTGTACCTTTGTATAAATGTGTCCATTTTCTCTAGGTTGTTCATTTTATTGGCAAATGTTTGCTATTAGTAGTCTCAGGGTCCTTTGAATTTCCATGATGTTGATTGTAACTGCTTGTTTTTCATTGGTACATTTATTGGTTTGAGCTCTCTCCCTTTTCTTTCCTGAGGAGTCTGGCTAAGGATTTTGAATATTGTTTACCTTTTCAATGAGCCAGGTTTTAGTTTCATGGAGCTTTTGTTTGTTTGTTGTTTGTTTTTTAGGCTCTATTTCATTTATTTCTTCTCAGATGGTTATGATTTCTTTCCTTCTGCTAACTTTGGGTTTTGTTTGTTCATTTTTCTGGAGTTACGTTTGGTGTAAAGTTACATCATTTATGTAAGCATTTTCTTCTTGTTAACTTCTATCACTGAAACTTCCCTCTTAGATCAGGTATTGCTGCATCCCATTGGTTTTGGGTCATTGTGGGTTTTTTTATTTTTCTCTACGATTTTCTTTTAATTGATTTAATTGAAGTATACTTGATTTACAATGTTTTGTTCCTTTTGCTGTACAGCAAATTGATTCAGTTACACACCTCTCTGTCTATCTAGGCATTCTTTCGCATTTTCTTTTCCAGTGTGCTTTATCACAGGATATTGAATACAATTTCCTTTGCTACTCACTAGGACATTGTTCCTTTTTAAAATTAAATAATTAATTTACATTAAAAAATGTTTATCTTATTTTAGAATAGAGTTGAATAACAATGCTGTGTTAGTTGCAGGTGTGCAGCAAAGTGATTCAGTTATAAATTATATATGTTCCTATTCGTTTTCATATTGGTTCCCATTTAGGTTATTAAAAATACTGAGCAAACTCCCTGTACTATACAGTAGGTCCTCATTTGTAATCTGTTTTAATAGAAGAGTGTGTACGTGTAAATCCGAAACTCCCAAACTATCCCTCGCCCCCACGCCATTTCCTCTGGTAACCATAGGTTTGTAATCTGAGTGTGTGAGTCTGTTTCTCTTTCGTAAATGAGTTCATTTGTATCCTTTCCTTTTAGATTCCTTATAGAAGCCATATTGTGTGATAGTTTTACTTCACTTAGTATGATCATCTCCAGGTCCAGCCATGTTGCTGTAAATGGCATTATTTCATCTTTTTGTTGGCTGAGTAATATTCCATTATATATATGTACCACTTCTCCTTCATCCATTCTTCTGTCAATGGACATTTTGGTTGCCTCTGTGTCTTGACTAGGGTAAAGAGTGCTGCAATGAATATTGGGATGCATGTATCCTTTAGAACTATGTATTTCTCTGAATATATGCCCAGCAGTGGGATTCCTGGATCATATGGTAGGTCTACTTTTAGTTTTATAAGGAACCCCCATACTGTTCCCTATAGTGTCTCTACCAATTTACATCTCCTTTAAGAGTATACAAGGGTTCCCTTTTCTCATGACCTTGTTCTTTCTCCATTCTATGTACAATAGTTTGCATCTGCTAACCCCAAACTCCCAATCCATCTCTTTCATGCTTCCCCTCTCCCTGGCAACAACCAGTCTCTTCTCTATGTCTGTGAGTCTGTTTCTTTTATGCAGCTCCGTTCTTTTGTGTCAGATTTTTCATTCCACATATAAGTGATAACATATGGTATTTCTCCTTCTCTTTGTGACATGCTTCACTTAGTGTGATCATTTTTAGCTCCATTCATATTGCTGCAAATGGCATTATTACATCCTTTGTTATGGCTGAGTAGTATTCCACTGTATATATATATACCACAACTGCTTTAGCCATTCAGGTGTCAGTGGACGTTTGGGTTGCCTCCATGTCTTGGCTATGGTTAATAGTGCTGCTGTGCACACAGGGATACACGTACCTTCTTGAATTAGACGGTTGTCTGGATATATACCCAGGAGGTGTGTTGCTGGATCGTATGGCAAGTCAATTTTTAGTTTTTTGAGTAAGCTCCACTCTGTTTTCCTCAGTGGCTGTGCCAGTTTACATCCCCATGCACAGTGTAGGAAGGTTCCTTTTTCTTCACACCCTCCCCAGCATTTATTGTTTTTACATTTTTTGATGATGGCTATTCTGAGTAGTGTGAGATCATATTTCCTTTGAGTTTTGATTTGCATTTGTCTAATTATTAGGGATGTTGAGCATCTTTTCATGTGCCTGTTGGCCATCTATATGTCTTCTTTGGAGAAATGTCTATTTAAGTCTTCTGCCCATTGTGGCTGATTCTTTCTTTGGTTTTTTTTGTTTTTTTTTTTTTATTGACCCACATGAGTTCTTTTCAAATTTTGGAGACTAATCCCCTGGAGGTAGTATCATTGGCAAATATTTTCTCCCATTCTGTGGGTTGTCTTTTTCTTTTGTCTATGGTTTTCTTTGCTCTGCAAAAGATTTTCAGTTTAATTAGGTCCCGTTTGTTTATTTTTCTTCTTATATCCATTACTCTAGGAGATGCCTAGACAAAGATATTGCTCCGGTTTCTCATTGAGTGTTCTGCTTATGCTTTCCTCTAAGAGTATTATAGTATCCTGTCTTATATTTTGATCTGTCATCCACGTTGTGTTTATTTTTGTACATGCTGCTAAAGAATGTTTTAATTTCATTTTATTTACGGGAGTTGTCCAGCACTCTTTGTTGAACAGACTGTCTTTCTTCCATGTATATTTTTGCCTCCATTGTCACAGATTAATTGACCATCGATGTGTGGGTTCATTTTGGGATTTCTCTCCTGTTCCATTCATCTATATTTCTGTTTCTGTGCCAGTACCACATTCTTTTGATGACTTAATCTGTGTAGTACAGTCTGAAGTCAGGGAGCCTGATTCTTCCCGCTCCATTTTTCTTTCTCAAGATTGCTTTGAATATTTGCCTCCATACAAATTTTAAGACTCTGTGTTTTAGTTCTGTGATAAATGCCACTGGTAGTTTGATAGGCCTTGCTCTGTATCTTTACACTGCCTAGGATAATATAGTCACTTTGACAATGTTGATTATTCTAATCCAAGAACATGGTATATCTTTCCATCTGTTTGTGTTGTCTTCTATTTCTTTCATCGGTGTCTTAGATTTTTTGGAGTCCTGGCCTTTTGTCTACTTAGGTAGGTTTATTCCTAAGTATAGTTTTCTTTTTGATGTGATGGTAAATGGCATTGTTTCTGTAATGTATTTTTCTGACCTTTTGTTGTTAGTGTTTAAAAGTACAACTGATTTCTCTGTATTTATTTTGTATCCTCCAACTTTACGAGATTCTTTGATGAGCTCTAGTAGATCTCTGCTTACATGTTTAGGATTTTCTATGTACACTACCATGTCATCTGCAAACAATGACCGTTTTATGCCCCCTTTTCCAATTTGGATACATTTTGTTTCTTGTTCTTCTCTGATTGCCATGGCTAGGACTTCCAAAACTATGTTGAATAATAGTGGCAAGGATGCACATCCTTGTCTTGTTCCTGATCTTAGCGGAAATGCTTTCAGCTTTTTACCATTGAGTTTGATGTTAGCTGTCGGTTTGTCACATACGTCGAGGTGTGTTCCCTCTATGTCCGCTTTCTGGAGAGTTTTCCTGATAAATATGTGTGGAATTTTGTCAAAAGGTTTTTCTGCATCTCTTGAGATGATCATATGATTAAGATTCTTCAACTGGTTGATGTGGTGTATCACACTGATTGATTTGCAGATATAGAAAATTCCTTCCAGCCCTGGGATAAATCCCACTTGATCATGCTGTACGAGCCTTTTAATGTACTGTTGGAGTCTGTTTGCAATATTGTGTTGATGATATTGGTATCTATGTTCATCAGTGATGTGGGTCTGTCCTTTTATTTTCTCTGTGAGGTATCTTTGTCTGCTTTTTGGTATCAGAGTATTGGTGGCCTCATAGAATGAGTTCAGAAGTTTTCTTTCCTCTGCAGGTTTCTAGAAGAGTGGCAGAAGGATAGGTGTTAACTCTTCTCTAAATGGCTGGTAGAATTCCACTGTGAAGTCATCTGGTCCTGGATCTTCATTTGTTGATTCAGCTTTTAATTACTAATTGAATCCAGGAAAGGTAGTTGTTTAGTTCATATATTCCAGTACTTCCCGGTTCAGTTTTAGGAGATTGTACCTTTGTATAAATGTGTCCATTTTCTCTAGGTTGTTCATTTTATTGGCAAATGTTTGCTATTAGTAGTCTCAGGGTCCTTTGAATTTCCATGATGTTGATTGTAACTGCTTGTTTTTCATTGGTACATTTATTGGTTTGAGCTCTCTCCCTTTTCTTTCCTGAGGAGTCTGGCTAAGGATTTTGAATATTGTTTACCTTTTCAATGAGCCAGGTTTTAGTTTCATGGAGCTTTTGTTTGTTCGTTGTTTGTTTTTTAGGCTCTATTTCATTTATTTCTTCTCAGATGGTTATGATTTCTTTCCTTCTGCTAACTTTGGGTTTTGTTTGTTCATTTTTCTGGAGTTACGTTTGGTGTAAAGTTACATCATTTATGTAAGCATTTTCTTCTTGTTAACTTCTATCACTGAAACTTCCCTCTTAGATCAGGTATTGCTGCATCCCATTGGTTTTGGGTCATTGTGGGTTTTTTTATTTTTCTCTACGATTTTCTTTTAATTGATTTAATTGAAGTATACTTGATTTACAATGTTTTGTTCCTTTTGCTGTACAGCAAATTGATTCAGTTACACACCTCTCTGTCTATCTAGGCATTCTTTCGCATTTTCTTTTCCAGTGTGCTTTATCACAGGATATTGAATACAATTTCCTTTGCTACTCACTAGGACATTGTTCCTTTTTAAAATTAAATAATTAATTTACATTAAAAAATGTTTATCTTATTTTAGAATAGAGTTGAATAACAATGCTGTGTTAGTTGCAGGTGTGCAGCAAAGTGATTCAGTTATAAATTATATATGTTCCTATTCGTTTTCATATTGGTTCCCATTTAGGTTATTAAAAATACTGAGCAAACTCCCTGTACTATACAGTAGGTCCTCATTTGTAATCTGTTTTAATAGAAGAGTGTGTACGTGTAAATCCGAAACTCCCAAACTATCCCTCGCCCCCACGCCATTTCCTCTGGTAACCATAGGTTTGTAATCTGAGTGTGTGAGTCTGTTTCTCTTTCGTAAATGAGTTCATTTGTATCCTTTCCTTTTAGATTCCTTATAGAAGCCATATTGTGTGATAGTTTTACTTCACTTAGTATGATCATCTCCAGGTCCAGCCATGTTGCTGTAAATGGCATTATTTCATCTTTTTGTTGGCTGAGTAATATTCCATTATATATATGTACCACTTCTCCTTCATCCATTCTTCTGTCAATGGACATTTTGGTTGCCTCTGTGTCTTGACTAGGGTAAAGAGTGCTGCAATGAATATTGGGATGCATGTATCCTTTAGAACTATGTATTTCTCTGAATATATGCCCAGCAGTGGGATTCCTGGATCATATGGTAGGTCTACTTTTAGTTTTATAAGGAACCCCCATACTGTTCCCTATAGTGTCTCTACCAATTTACATCTCCTTTAAGAGTATACAAGGGTTCCCTTTTCTCATGACCTTGTTCTTTCTCCATTCTATGTACAATAGTTTGCATCTGCTAACCCCAAACTCCCAATCCATCTCTTTCATGCTTCCCCTCTCCCTGGCAACAACCAGTCTCTTCTCTATGTCTGTGAGTCTGTTTCTTTTATGCAGCTCCGTTCTTTTGTGTCAGATTTTTCATTCCACATATAAGTGATAACATATGGTATTTCTCCTTCTCTTTGTGACATGCTTCACTTAGTGTGATCATTTTTAGCTCCATTCATATTGCTGCAAATGGCATTATTACATCCTTTGTTATGGCTGAGTAGTATTCCACTGTATATATATATACCACAACTGCTTTAGCCATTCAGGTGTCAGTGGACGTTTGGGTTGCCTCCATGTCTTGGCTATGGTTAATAGTGCTGCTGTGCACACAGGGATACACGTACCTTCTTGAATTAGACGGTTGTCTGGATATATACCCAGGAGGTGTGTTGCTGGATCGTATGGCAAGTCAATTTTTAGTTTTTTGAGTAAGCTCCACTCTGTTTTCCTCAGTGGCTGTGCCAGTTTACATCCCCATGCACAGTGTAGGAAGGTTCCTTTTTCTTCACACCCTCCCCAGCATTTATTGTTTTTACATTTTTTGATGATGGCTATTCTGAGTAGTGTGAGATCATATTTCCTTTGAGTTTTGATTTGCATTTGTCTAATTATTAGGGATGTTGAGCATCTTTTCATGTGCCTGTTGGCCATCTATATGTCTTCTTTGGAGAAATGTCTATTTAAGTCTTCTGCCCATTGTGGCTGATTCTTTCTTTGGTTTTTTTTGTTTTTTTTTTTTTATTGACCCACATGAGTTCTTTTCAAATTTTGGAGACTAATCCCCTGGAGGTAGTATCATTGGCAAATATTTTCTCCCATTCTGTGGGTTGTCTTTTTCTTTTGTCTATGGTTTTCTTTGCTCTGCAAAAGATTTTCAGTTTAATTAGGTCCCGTTTGTTTATTTTTCTTCTTATATCCATTACTCTAGGAGATGCCTAGACAAAGATATTGCTCCGGTTTCTCATTGAGTGTTCTGCTTATGCTTTCCTCTAAGAGTATTATAGTATCCTGTCTTATATTTTGATCTGTCATCCACGTTGTGTTTATTTTTGTACATGCTGCTAAAGAATGTTTGAATTTCATTTTATTTACGGGAGTTGTCCAGCACTCTTTGTTGAACAGACTGTCTTTCTTCCATGTATATTTTTGCCTCCATTGTCACAGATTAATTGACCATCGATGTGTGGGTTCATTTTGGGATTTCTCTCCTGTTCCATTCATCTATATTTCTGTTTCTGTGCCAGTACCACATTCTTTTGATGACTTAATCTGTGTAGTACAGTCTGAAGTCAGGGAGCCTGATTCTTCCCGCTCCATTTTTCTTTCTCAAGATTGCTTTGAATATTTGCCTCCATACAAATTTTAAGACTATGTGTTTTAGTTCTGTGATAAATGCCATTGGTAGTTTGATAGGCCTTGCTCTGTATCTTTACACTGCCTAGGATAATATAGTCACTTTGACAATGTTGATTATTCTAATCCAAGAACATGGTATATCTTTCCATCTGTTTGTGTTGTCTTCTATTTCTTTCATCGGTGTCTTAGATTTTTTGGAGTCCTGGCCTTTTGTCTACTTAGGTAGGTTTATTCCTAAGTATAGTTTTCTTTTTGATGTGATGGTAAATGGCATTGTTTCTGTAATGTATTTTTCTGACCTTTTGTTGTTAGTGTTTAAAAGTACAACTGATTTCTCTGTATTTATTTTGTATCCTCCAACTTTACGAGATTCTTTGATGAGCTCTAGTAGATCTCTGCTTACATGTTTAGGATTTTCTATGTACACTACCATGTCATCTGCAAACAATGACCGTTTTATGCCCCCTTTTCCAATTTGGATACATTTTGTTTCTTGTTCTTCTCTGATTGCCATGGCTAGGACTTCCAAAACTATGTTGAATAATAGTGGCAAGGATGCACATCCTTGTCTTGTTCCTGATCTTAGCGGAAATGCTTTCAGCTTTTTACCATTGAGTTTGATGTTAGCTGTCGGTTTGTCACATACGTCGAGGTGTGTTCCCTCTATGTCCGCTTTCTGGAGAGTTTTCCTGATAAATATGTGTGGAATTTTGTCAAAAGGTTTTTCTGCATCTCTTGAGATGATCATATGATTAAGATTCTTCAATTGGTTGATGTGGTGTATCACACTGATTGATTTGCAGATATAGAAAGTTCCTTCCATCCCTGGGATAAATCCCACTTGATCATGCTGTACGAGCCTTTTAATGTACTGTTGGAGTCTGTTTGCAATATTGTGTTGATGATATTGGTATCTATGTTCATCAGTGATGTGGGTCTGTCCTTTTATTTTCTCTGTGAGGTATCTTTGTCTGCTTTTTGGTATCAGAGTATTGGTGGCCTCATAGAATGAGTTCAGAAGTTTTCTTTCCTCTGCAGGTTTCTAGAAGAGTGGCAGAAGGATAGGTGTTAACTCTTCTCTAAATGGCTGGTAGAATTCCACTGTGAAGTCATCTGGTCCTGGATCTTCATTTGTTGATTCAGCTTTTAATTACTAATTGAATCCAGGAAAGGTAGTTGTTTAGTTCATATATTCCAGTACTTCCCGGTTCAGTTTTAGGAGATTGTACCTTTGTATAAATGTGTCCATTTTCTCTAGGTTGTTCATTTTATTGGCAAATGTTTGCTATTAGTAGTCTCAGGGTCCTTTGAATTTCCATGATGTTGATTGTAACTGCTTGTTTTTCATTGGTACATTTATTGGTTTGAGCTCTCTCCCTTTTCTTTCCTGAGGAGTCTGGCTAAGGATTTTGAATATTGTTTACCTTTTCAATGAGCCAGGTTTTAGTTTCATGGAGCTTTTGTTTGTTCGTTGTTTGTTTTTTAGGCTCTATTTCATTTATTTCTTCTCAGATGGTTATGATTTCTTTCCTTCTGCTAACTTTGGGTTTTGTTTGTTCATTTTTCTGGAGTTACGTTTGGTGTAAAGTTACATCATTTATGTAAGCATTTTCTTCTTGTTAACTTCTATCACTGAAACTTCCCTCTTAGATCAGGTATTGCTGCATCCCATTGGTTTTGGGTCATTGTGGGTTTTTTTATTTTTCTCTACGATTTTCTTTTAATTGATTTAATTGAAGTATACTTGATTTACAATGTTTTGTTCCTTTTGCTGTACAGCAAATTGATTCAGTTACACACCTCTCTGTCTATCTAGGCATTCTTTCGCATTTTCTTTTCCAGTGTGCTTTATCACAGGATATTGAATACAATTTCCTTTGCTACTCACTAGGACATTGTTCCTTTTTAAAATTAAATAATTAATTTACATTAAAAAATGTTTATCTTATTTTAGAATAGAGTTGAATAACAATGCTGTGTTAGTTGCAGGTGTGCAGCAAAGTGATTCAGTTATAAATTATATATGTTCCTATTCGTTTTCATATTGGTTCCCATTTAGGTTATTAAAAATACTGAGCAAACTCCCTGTACTATACAGTAGGTCCTCATTTGTAATCTGTTTTAATAGAAGAGTGTGTACGTGTAAATCCGAAACTCCCAAACTATCCCTCGCCCCCACGCCATTTCCTCTGGTAACCATAGGTTTGTAATCTGAGTGTGTGAGTCTGTTTCTCTTTCGTAAATGAGTTCATTTGTATCCTTTCCTTTTAGATTCCTTATAGAAGCCATATTGTGTGATAGTTTTACTTCACTTAGTATGATCATCTCCAGGTCCAGCCATGTTGCTGTAAATGGCATTATTTCATCTTTTTGTTGGCTGAGTAATATTCCATTATATATATGTACCACTTCTCCTTCATCCATTCTTCTGTCAATGGACATTTTGGTTGCCTCTGTGTCTTGACTAGGGTAAAGAGTGCTGCAATGAATATTGGGATGCATGTATCCTTTAGAACTATGTATTTCTCTGAATATATGCCCAGCAGTGGGATTCCTGGATCATATGGTAGGTCTACTTTTAGTTTTATAAGGAACCCCCATACTGTTCCCTATAGTGTCTCTACCAATTTACATCTCCTTTAAGAGTATACAAGGGTTCCCTTTTCTCATGACCTTGTTCTTTCTCCATTCTATGTACAATAGTTTGCATCTGCTAACCCCAAACTCCCAATCCATCTCTTTCATGCTTCCCCTCTCCCTGGCAACAACCAGTCTCTTCTCTATGTCTGTGAGTCTGTTTCTTTTATGCAGCTCCGTTCTTTTGTGTCAGATTTTTCATTCCACATATAAGTGATAACATATGGTATTTCTCCTTCTCTTTGTGACATGCTTCACTTAGTGTGATCATTTTTAGCTCCATTCATATTGCTGCAAATGGCATTATTACATCCTTTGTTATGGCTGAGTAGTATTCCACTGTATATATATATACCACAACTGCTTTAGCCATTCAGGTGTCAGTGGACGTTTGGGTTGCCTCCATGTCTTGGCTATGGTTAATAGTGCTGCTGTGCACACAGGGATACACGTACCTTCTTGAATTAGACGGTTGTCTGGATATATACCCAGGAGGTGTGTTGCTGGATCGTATGGCAAGTCAATTTTTAGTTTTTTGAGTAAGCTCCACTCTGTTTTCCTCAGTGGCTGTGCCAGTTTACATCCCCATGCACAGTGTAGGAAGGTTCCTTTTTCTTCACACCCTCCCCAGCATTTATTGTTTTTACATTTTTTGATGATGGCTATTCTGAGTAGTGTGAGATCATATTTCCTTTGAGTTTTGATTTGCATTTGTCTAATTATTAGGGATGTTGAGCATCTTTTCATGTGCCTGTTGGCCATCTATATGTCTTCTTTGGAGAAATGTCTATTTAAGTCTTCTGCCCATTGTGGCTGATTCTTTCTTTGGTTTTTTTTGTTTTTTTTTTTTTATTGACCCACATGAGTTCTTTTCAAATTTTGGAGACTAATCCCCTGGAGGTAGTATCATTGGCAAATATTTTCTCCCATTCTGTGGGTTGTCTTTTTCTTTTGTCTATGGTTTTCTTTGCTCTGCAAAAGATTTTCAGTTTAATTAGGTCCCGTTTGTTTATTTTTCTTCTTATATCCATTACTCTAGGAGATGCCTAGACAAAGATATTGCTCCGGTTTCTCATTGAGTGTTCTGCTTATGCTTTCCTCTAAGAGTATTATAGTATCCTGTCTTATATTTTGATCTGTCATCCACGTTGTGTTTATTTTTGTACATGCTGCTAAAGAATGTTTTAATTTCATTTTATTTACGGGAGTTGTCCAGCACTCTTTGTTGAACAGACTGTCTTTCTTCCATGTATATTTTTGCCTCCATTGTCACAGATTAATTGACCATCGATGTGTGGGTTCATTTTGGGATTTCTCTCCTGTTCCATTCATCTATATTTCTGTTTCTGTGCCAGTACCACATTCTTTTGATGACTTAATCTGTGTAGTACAGTCTGAAGTCAGGGAGCCTGATTCTTCCCGCTCCATTTTTCTTTCTCAAGATTGCTTTGAATATTTGCCTCCATACAAATTTTAAGACTATGTGTTTTAGTTCTGTGATAAATGCCATTGGTAGTTTGATAGGCCTTGCTCTGTATCTTTACACTGCCTAGGATAATATAGTCACTTTGACAATGTTGATTATTCTAATCCAAGAACATGGTATATCTTTCCATCTGTTTGTGTTGTCTTCTATTTCTTTCATCGGTGTCTTAGATTTTTTGGAGTCCTGGCCTTTTGTCTACTTAGGTAGGTTTATTCCTAAGTATAGTTTTCTTTTTGATGTGATGGTAAATGGCATTGTTTCTGTAATGTATTTTTCTGACCTTTTGTTGTTAGTGTTTAAAAGTACAACTGATTTCTCTGTATTTATTTTGTATCCTCCAACTTTACGAGATTCTTTGATGAGCTCTAGTAGATCTCTGCTTACATGTTTAGGATTTTCTATGTACACTACCATGTCATCTGCAAACAATGACCGTTTTATGCCCCCTTTTCCAATTTGGATACATTTTGTTTCTTGTTCTTCTCTGATTGCCATGGCTAGGACTTCCAAAACTATGTTGAATAATAGTGGCAAGGATGCACATCCTTGTCTTGTTCCTGATCTTAGCGGAAATGCTTTCAGCTTTTTACCATTGAGTTTGATGTTAGCTGTCGGTTTGTCACATACGTCGAGGTGTGTTCCCTCTATGTCCGCTTTCTGGAGAGTTTTCCTGATAAATATGTGTGGAATTTTGTCAAAAGGTTTTTCTGCATCTCTTGAGATGATCATATGATTAAGATTCTTCAATTGGTTGATGTGGTGTATCACACTGATTGATTTGCAGATATAGAAAATTCCTTCCATCCCTGGGATAAATCCCACTTGATCATGCTGTACGAGCCTTTTAATGTACTGTTGGAGTCTGTTTGCAATATTGTGTTGATGATATTGGTATCTATGTTCATCAGTGATGTGGGTCTGTCCTTTTATTTTCTCTGTGAGGTATCTTTGTCTGCTTTTTGGTATCAGAGTATTGGTGGCCTCATAGAATGAGTTCAGAAGTTTTCTTTCCTCTGCAGGTTTCTAGAAGAGTGGCAGAAGGATAGGTGTTAACTCTTCTCTAAATGGCTGGTAGAATTCCACTGTGAAGTCATCTGGTCCTGGATCTTCATTTGTTGATTCAGCTTTTAATTACTAATTGAGTCCAGGAAAGGTAGTTGTTTAGTTCATATATTCCAGTACTTCCCGGTTCAGTTTTAGGAGATTGTACCTTTGTATAAATGTGTCCATTTTCTCTAGGTTGTTCATTTTATTGGCAAATGTTTGCTATTAGTAGTCTCAGGGTCCTTTGAATTTCCATGATGTTGATTGTAACTGCTTGTTTTTCATTGGTACATTTATTGGTTTGAGCTCTCTCCCTTTTCTTTCCTGAGGAGTCTGGCTAAGGATTTTGAATATTGTTTACCTTTTCAATGAGCCAGGTTTTAGTTTCATGGAGCTTTTGTTTGTTTGTTGTTTGTTTTTTAGGCTCTATTTCATTTATTTCTTCTCAGATGGTTATGATTTCTTTCCTTCTGCTAACTTTGGGTTTTGTTTGTTCATTTTTCTGGAGTTACGTTTGGTGTAAAGTTACATCATTTATGTAAGCATTTTCTTCTTGTTAACTTCTATCACTGAAACTTCCCTCTTAGATCAGGTATTGCTGCATCCCATTGGTTTTGGGTCATTGTGGGTTTTTTTATTTTTCTCTACGATTTTCTTTTAATTGATTTAATTGAAGTATACTTGATTTACAATGTTTTGTTCCTTTTGCTGTACAGCAAATTGATTCAGTTACACACCTCTCTGTCTATCTAGGCATTCTTTCGCATTTTCTTTTCCAGTGTGCTTTATCACAGGATATTGAATACAATTTCCTTTGCTACTCACTAGGACATTGTTCCTTTTTAAAATTAAATAATTAATTTACATTAAAAAATGTTTATCTTATTTTAGAATAGAGTTGAATAACAATGCTGTGTTAGTTGCAGGTGTGCAGCAAAGTGATTCAGTTATAAATTATATATGTTCCTATTCGTTTTCATATTGGTTCCCATTTAGGTTATTAAAAATACTGAGCAAACTCCCTGTACTATACAGTAGGTCCTCATTTGTAATCTGTTTTAATAGAAGAGTGTGTACGTGTAAATCCGAAACTCCCAAACTATCCCTCGCCCCCACGCCATTTCCTCTGGTAACCATAGGTTTGTAATCTGAGTGTGTGAGTCTGTTTCTCTTTCGTAAATGAGTTCATTTGTATCCTTTCCTTTTAGATTCCTTATAGAAGCCATATTGTGTGATAGTTTTACTTCACTTAGTATGATCATCTCCAGGTCCAGCC
Source organism: Hyperoodon ampullatus (assembly GCF_949752795.1). Classification (NCBI taxonomy): domain Eukaryota; kingdom Metazoa; phylum Chordata; class Mammalia; order Artiodactyla; family Ziphiidae; genus Hyperoodon; species Hyperoodon ampullatus. Next base: position 3,025 of record NW_027640599.1, on the reverse strand, counting down.
ATGTTGCTGTAAATGGCATTATTTCATCTTTTTGTTGGCTGAGTAATATTCCATTATATATATGTACCACTTCTCCTTCATCCATTCTTCTGTCAATGGACATTTTGGTTGCCTCTGTGTCTTGACTAGGGTAAAGAGTGCTGCAATGAATATTGGGATGCATGTATCCTTTAGAACTATGTATTTCTCTGAATATATGCCCAGCAGTGGGATTCCTGGATCATATGGTAGGTCTACTTTTAGTTTTATAAGGAACCCCCATACTGTTCCCTATAGTGTCTCTACCAATTTACATCTCCTTTAAGAGTATACAAGGGTTCCCTTTTCTCATGACCTTGTTCTTTCTCCATTCTATGTACAATAGTTTGCATCTGCTAACCCCAAACTCCCAATCCATCTCTTTCATGCTTCCCCTCTCCCTGGCAACAACCAGTCTCTTCTCTATGTCTGTGAGTCTGTTTCTTTTATGCAGCTCCGTTCTTTTGTGTCAGATTTTTCATTCCACATATAAGTGATAACATATGGTATTTCTCCTTCTCTTTGTGACATGCTTCACTTAGTGTGATCATTTTTAGCTCCATTCATATTGCTGCAAATGGCATTATTACATCCTTTGTTATGGCTGAGTAGTATTCCACTGTATATATATATACCACAACTGCTTTAGCCATTCAGGTGTCAGTGGACGTTTGGGTTGCCTCCATGTCTTGGCTATGGTTAATAGTGCTGCTGTGCACACAGGGATACACGTACCTTCTTGAATTAGACGGTTGTCTGGATATATACCCAGGAGGTGTGTTGCTGGATCGTATGGCAAGTCAATTTTTAGTTTTTTGAGTAAGCTCCACTCTGTTTTCCTCAGTGGCTGTGCCAGTTTACATCCCCATGCACAGTGTAGGAAGGTTCCTTTTTCTTCACACCCTCCCCAGCATTTATTGTTTTTACATTTTTTGATGATGGCTATTCTGAGTAGTGTGAGATCATATTTCCTTTGAGTTTTGATTTGCATTTGTCTAATTATTAGGGATGTTGAGCATCTTTTCATGTGCCTGTTGGCCATCTATATGTCTTCTTTGGAGAAATGTCTATTTAAGTCTTCTGCCCATTGTGGCTGATTCTTTCTTTGGTTTTTTTTGTTTTTTTTTTTTTATTGACCCACATGAGTTCTTTTCAAATTTTGGAGACTAATCCCCTGGAGGTAGTATCATTGGCAAATATTTTCTCCCATTCTGTGGGTTGTCTTTTTCTTTTGTCTATGGTTTTCTTTGCTCTGCAAAAGATTTTCAGTTTAATTAGGTCCCGTTTGTTTATTTTTCTTCTTATATCCATTACTCTAGGAGATGCCTAGACAAAGATATTGCTCCGGTTTCTCATTGAGTGTTCTGCTTATGCTTTCCTCTAAGAGTATTATAGTATCCTGTCTTATATTTTGATCTGTCATCCACGTTGTGTTTATTTTTGTACATGCTGCTAAAGAATGTTTTAATTTCATTTTATTTACGGGAGTTGTCCAGCACTCTTTGTTGAACAGACTGTCTTTCTTCCATGTATATTTTTGCCTCCATTGTCACAGATTAATTGACCATCGATGTGTGGGTTCATTTTGGGATTTCTCTCCTGTTCCATTCATCTATATTTCTGTTTCTGTGCCAGTACCACATTCTTTTGATGACTTAATCTGTGTAGTACAGTCTGAAGTCAGGGAGCCTGATTCTTCCCGCTCCATTTTTCTTTCTCAAGATTGCTTTGAATATTTGCCTCCATACAAATTTTAAGACTATGTGTTTTAGTTCTGTGATAAATGCCATTGGTAGTTTGATAGGCCTTGCTCTGTATCTTTACACTGCCTAGGATAATATAGTCACTTTGACAATGTTGATTATTCTAATCCAAGAACATGGTATATCTTTCCATCTGTTTGTGTTGTCTTCTATTTCTTTCATCGGTGTCTTAGATTTTTTGGAGTCCTGGCCTTTTGTCTACTTAGGTAGGTTTATTCCTAAGTATAGTTTTCTTTTTGATGTGATGGTAAATGGCATTGTTTCTGTAATGTATTTTTCTGACCTTTTGTTGTTAGTGTTTAAAAGTACAACTGATTTCTCTGTATTTATTTTGTATCCTCCAACTTTACGAGATTCTTTGATGAGCTCTAGTAGATCTCTGCTTACATGTTTAGGATTTTCTATGTACACTACCATGTCATCTGCAAACAATGACCGTTTTATGCCCCCTTTTCCAATTTGGATACATTTTGTTTCTTGTTCTTCTCTGATTGCCATGGCTAGGACTTCCAAAACTATGTTGAATAATAGTGGCAAGGATGCACATCCTTGTCTTGTTCCTGATCTTAGCGGAAATGCTTTCAGCTTTTTACCATTGAGTTTGATGTTAGCTGTCGGTTTGTCACATACGTCGAGGTGTGTTCCCTCTATGTCCGCTTTCTGGAGAGTTTTCCTGATAAATATGTGTGGAATTTTGTCAAAAGGTTTTTCTGCATCTCTTGAGATGATCATATGATTAAGATTCTTCAATTGGTTGATGTGGTGTATCACACTGATTGATTTGCAGATATAGAAAATTCCTTCCATCCCTGGGATAAATCCCACTTGATCATGCTGTACGAGCCTTTTAATGTACTGTTGGAGTCTGTTTGCAATATTGTGTTGATGATATTGGTATCTATGTTCATCAGTGATGTGGGTCTGTCCTTTTATTTTCTCTGTGAGGTATCTTTGTCTGCTTTTTGGTATCAGAGTATTGGTGGCCTCATAGAATGAGTTCAGAAGTTTTCTTTCCTCTGCAGGTTTCTAGAAGAGTGGCAGAAGGATAGGTGTTAACTCTTCTCTAAATGGCTGGTAGAATTCCACTGTGAAGTCATCTGGTCCTGGATCTTCATTTGTTGATTCAGCTTTTAATTACTAATTGAATCCAGGAAAGGTAGTTGTTTAGTTCATATATTCCAGTACTTCCCGGTTCAGTTTTAGGAGATTGTACCTTTGTATAAATGTGTCCATTTTCTCTAGGT
>NW_027640600.1:0-95083 GCF_949752795.1 Hyperoodon ampullatus | reverse complement strand
CCTCTGCCAAATTGGCAACCTGTGCGAACCAGGAGGTTAAAGGGGCTGTCTCTCCAAGTTGGGAGGTTGATAGTAAAGCAGATGGAAAGTCAAACCGGAGCACCAGGAAAGGGACTATTCGTTGAGTTTTAGAAACCTTTCGTATTCACAGTGTGTCCGTTCTCTAGGATTCCCGTACATGTTATATCTGTAGTAATATTCCCTTCAACCTGGAGAGTTGGGACCCATGGAAAGTGTGCCATGCATTATTGCTTTAAAGGGTCTGCATTTGCTCACCCAATCTCACCAATCCTCTCAGTCCCAAGTGTCCAGCCTTATGCCACATCCAGCTGTCATTGTACATAGGGTCATTCCAGGTATCATCAGAGACCCTGAAGGAATTGTAAAGAATTTCCCAGTTTTTTTTGTTTTATTTTTGAAATTCCTTTTTATAGTGAGTTTGAGCTGATTCTCGCTGCCATATTTATGCCAGTCTAGACACACTTGATTCCCTTATGGAGACATATCAATACATAGGTTTTAAGATTCTTACTAGTCAGATATATTCCTCTGCGGGAAATATGGGGTTTTGAGTCCCTTTCACTGAGGAAGGTGTCGGTCTTGTCTATTCCATAGTTGGTTTTTGGAATGGTACCTGTGCTTATATCAAACTCTGATTTTATGCATCACCCCACCTCTCCTTCCCCCTTAAGCCGGCATAAGAGTGTTTTCTAAATGTGAGACACTGTTCTCTTTCCTAACTCAGTTCAAGTGTAGCCATGTTTACAGGATCTTCATAAGTGATATCTTATGATAAGTTTCTTTTTCTGTGTGACTTATTTCACTTAGAATCATCGTACCTGAATCCACCCATTTTGCTGCTTCTGGTCTTATGACATTGATTTCATGGCTGAGGGATATTCCATCGTACGTAAGTACATCAATTTTTTGAACCATTTTTATATTTCCTGGGATATTTATGGTGTACCCAAGTTGAGGTCCTTGTAAGCAGTGCAGCACTAAATTTTGGGGTGGCTGTGTCTTTTTGATTTTCAGTTTTCCCTAGGTATATTCCCTAGACTGGAAGTGCCCTTGGCTCTGTAGCTCTGTTGTTTACTTGTTTTAGGGAACACAATGCACTCCTCCAGAGAGACAGTTGGCAATTTACATCCCGCCCATCAGCATAACAAGGCTCCCTGTTCTCCAGGGCCTGTCTTGCCTTTCCGGTTTTTACACATTTTGTGGATGTCCCTTTTGACTGGTGGAAGTGATACTTCTTTGTAGTGCAGATTTGCATTGCCCGCTTGCTTGCTTGGCCAAAAAGGGCGTATGCGTTTTCTCCTGAATATATTCAGGAGAAAACGCATACGCCCCATTTGGCCAAGTGCATCATTGTCGAAGTTGTGCCCCTCTTCCTGTGATTTAAAGGTGATTCCAACATACCTCTTGAAATCTGTTTCCTGCTATTCTGCCTCGCTTTCAAGTCCGCCTCATTGCCTTCCCTCAACAGATTTTTGGACGATAGTTGTCATTTATTACTCGGCCAGATTGTGAATTGCAGTGCCCCTGAGCTCCATTTTTCAACTCGTTTTAGGTGAGCTGACCGCAAGTCCAAAATTTTGGTTCAGGACCTATACTGGTTCCCGGTGGGGGGCTGAGACTTTGGTTAATTCTTCTTCCTGCCAGGAAATTACAGTGATATGTGCCCGTCCAAATGCCTATCAGCTACTCTCTCATTGGTTCTCCCTCTTCCCTTTCATCCTCTGCCAAATTGGCAACCTGTGCGAACCAGGAGGTTAAAGGGGCTGTCTCTCCAAGTTGGGAGGTTGATAGTAAAGCTGATGGAAAGTCAAACCGGAGCACCAGGAGAGGGACTATTCGTTGAGTTTTAGAAACCTTTTGTATTCACAGTGTGTCCGTTCTCTAGGTTTCCCGTACATGTTATAACTGTAGTAATATTCCCTTCAACCTGGAGAGTTGGGACCCATGGAATGGGTGCCATGCATTATTGCTTTAAAGGGTCTGCATTTGTTCACCCAATCTCACCAATCCTCTCAGTCCCAAGTGTCCAGCCTTATGCCACATCCAGCTGTCATTGTAGATAAGGTCATTCCAGGTATCATCAGAGAACCTGAAGGAATTGTAAAGAATTTCCCAGTTTTTTTTGTTTTATTTTTGAAATTCCTTTTTATAATGGGTTTGAGCTGATTCTCGCTGCCATATTTATGCCAGTCTAGACACACTTGATTCCCTTACGGAGACATATCAATACATAGGTTTTAAGATTCTTACTAGTCAGATATATTCCTCTGCGGGAAATATGGGGTTTTGAGTCCCTTTCACTGAGGAAGGTGTAGGTCTTCTCTATTCCATAGTTGGTTTTTGGAATGGTACCTGTGCTTATATCAAACTCTGGTTTTATGCATCACCCCACCTCTCCTTCCCCCTTAAGCAGGCATAAGAGTGTTTTCTAAATGTGAGACACTGTTCTCTTTCCTAACTCAGTTCAAGTGTAGCCATGTTTACAGGATCTTCATAAGTGATATCTTATGATAAGTTTCTTTTTCTCTGTGACTTATTTCACTTAGAATCATCGTACCTGAATCCACCCATTTTGCTGCTACTGGTCTTATGACATTGATTTCATGGCTGAGGGATATTCCATCGTACGTAAGTACCACAATTTTTTGAACCATTTTTATATTTCCTGGGATATTTATGGTGTACCCAAGTTGAGGTCCTTGTAAGCAGTGCAGCCCTAAATTTTGGGGTGGCTGTGTCTTTTTGATTTTCAGTTTTCCCAAGGTATATTCCCTAGACTGGAAGTACCCTTGGCTCTGTAGCTCTGTTGTTTACTTGTTTTAGGGAACACAATGCACTCCTCCAGAGAGGCAGTTGGCAATTTACATCCCGCCCATCAGCATAACAAGGCTCCCTGTTCTCCAGGGCCTGTCTTGCCTTTCTGGTTTTTACACATTTTGTGGATGTCCCTTTTGACCGGTGGGAAGTGATACTTCTTTGTAGTGCAGATTTGCATTGCCCGCTTGCTTGCTTGGCCAAAAAGGGCGTATGCGTTTTCTCCTGAATATATTCAGGAGAAAACGCATACGCCCCATTTGGCCAAGTGCATCATTGTCGAAGTTGTGCCCCTCTTCCTGTGCTTTAAAGGCAATTCCAACGTACCTCTTGAAATCTGTTTCCTGCTATTCTGCCACGCTTTCAAGTCCGCCTCATTGCCTTCCCTCAACAGATTTTTGGACGATAGTTGTCCTTTATTACTCGGCCAGTTTGTGAATTGCTGTGCCCCTGAGCTCCATTTTTCAACTCGTTTTAGGTGAGCTGACCGCAAGTCCAAAATTTTGGTTCAGGACCTATACTGGTTCCAGGTGGGGGGCTGAGACATTGGTTAATTCTTCTTCCTGCCGGGAAATTACAGTGATATGTGCCAGTCCAAATGCCTAACAGCTACTCTCTCATTGGTTCTCCCTCTTCCCTTTAATCCTCTGCCAAATTGGCAACCTGTGCGAACCAGGAGGTTAAAGGGGCTGTCTCTCCAATATGGGAGGTTGATAGTAAAGCAGATGGAAAGTCAAACCGGAGCACCAGGAGAGGGACTATTCGTTGAGTTTTAAAAACCTTTCGTATTCACAGTGTGTCCGTTCTCTAGGTTTCCCGTACATGTTATAACTGTAGTAATATTCCCTTCAACCTGGAGAGTTGGGACCCATGGAATGGGTGCCATGCATTATTGCTTTAAAGGGTCTGCATTTGTTCACCCAATCTCACCAATCTTCTCAGTCCCAAGTGTCCAGCCTTATGCCACATCCAGCTGTCGTTGTAGATAGGGTCATTCCAGGTTTCATCAGAGACCCTGAAGGAATTGTAAAGAATTTCCCAGTTTTTTTGTTTTGTTTTTGAAATTCCTTTTTATAGTCGGTTTGAGCTGATTCTCGCTGCCATGTTTATGCCAGTCTAGACACACTTGATTCCCTTACGGAGACATATCAATACATAGGTTTTAAGATTCTTACTAGTCAGATATATTCCTCTGCGGGAAATATGGGGTTTTGAGTCCCTTTCACTGAGGAAGGTGTAGGTCTTGTCTATTCCATAGTTGGTTTTTGGAATGGTACCTGTGCTTATATCAAACTCTGGTTTTATGCATCACCCCACCTCTCCTTCCCCCTTAAGCAGGCATAAGAGTGTTTTCTAAATGTGAGACACTGTTCTCTTTCCTAACTCAGTTCAAGTGTAGCCATGTTTACAGGATCTTCATAAGTGATATCTTATGATAAGTTTCTTTTTCTCTGTGACTTATTTCACTTAGAATCATCATACCTGAATCCACCCATTTTGCTGCTACTGGTCTTATGACATTGATTTCATGGCTGAGGGATATTCCATCGTACGTAAGTACCACAATTTTTTGAACCATTTTTATATTTCCTGGGATATTTAAGGTGTACCCAAGTTGAGGTCCTTGTAAGCAGTGCAGCCCTAGATTTTGGGGTGGCTCTGTCTTATTGATCTTCAGTTTTCCCAAGGTTTATTCCCTAGACTGGAAGTGCCCTTGGCTCTGTAGCTCTGTTCTTTACTTGTTTTAGGGAACACAATGTACTCCTCCAGAGAGGCAGTTGGCAATTTACATCCCGCCCATCAGCATAACAAGGCTCCCTGTTCTCCAGGGCCTGTCTTGCCTTTCTGGTTTTTACACATTTTGTGGATGTCCCTTTTGACCGGTGGGAAGTGATACTTCTTTGTAGTGCAGATTTGCATTGCCCGCTTGCTTGCTTGGCCAAAAAGGGCGTATGCATTTTCTCCTGAATATATTCAGGAGAAAATGCATACGCCCCATTTGGCCAAGTGCATCATTGTCGAAGTTGTGCCCCTCTTCCTGTGATTTAAAGGTGATTCCAACGTACCTCTTGAAATCTGTTTCCTGCTATTCTGCCTCGCTTTCAAGTCCACCTCGTTGCCTTCCCTCAACAGATTTTTGGACGATAGTTGTCCTTTATTACTCGGCCAGTTTGTGAATTGCTGTGCCCCTGAGCTCCATTTTTCAACTCGTTTTAGGTGAGCTGACCGCAAGTCCAAAATTTTGGTTCTGGACCTATACTGGTTCCCGGTGGGGGGCTGAGACTTTGGTTAATTCTTCTTCCTGCCGGGAAATTACAGTGATATGTGCCCGTCCAAATGCCTATCAGCTACTCTCTCATTGGTTCTCCCTCTTCCCTTTCATCCTCTGCCAAATTGGCAACCTGTGCGAACCAGGAGGTTAAAGGGGCTGTCTCTCCAAGTTGGGAGGTTGATAGTAAAGCAGATGGAAAGTCAAACCGGAGCACCAGGAAAGGGACTATTCGTTGAGTTTTAGAAACCTTTCGTATTCACAGTGTGTCCGTTCTCTAGGATTCCCGTACATGTTATATCTGTAGTAATATTCCCTTCAACCTGGAGAGTTGGGACCCATGGAAAGTGTGCCATGCATTATTGCTTTAAAGGGTCTGCATTTGCTCACCCAATCTCACCAATCCTCTCAGTCCCAAGTGTCCAGCCTTATGCCACATCCAGCTGTCATTGTACATAGGGTCATTCCAGGTATCATCAGAGACCCTGAAGGAATTGTAAAGAATTTCCCATTTTTTTTTGTTTTATTTTTGAAATTCCTTTTTATAGTGAGTTTGAGCTGATTCTCGCTGCCATATTTATGCCAGTCTAGACACACTTGATTCCCTTATGGAGACATATCAATACATAGGTTTTAAGATTCTTACTAGTCAGATATATTCCTCTGCGGGAAATATGGGGTTTTGAGTCCCTTTCACTGAGGAAGGTGTCGGTCTTGTCTATTCCATAGTTGGTTTTTGGAATGGTACCTGTGCTTATATCAAACTCTGATTTTATGCATCACCCCACCTCTCCTTCCCCCTTAAGCAGGCATAAGAGTGTTTTCTAAATGTGAGACACTGTTCTCTTTCCTAACTCAGTTCAAGTGTAGCCATGTTTACAGGATCTTCATAAGTGATATCTTATGATAAGTTTCTTTTTCTGTGTGACTTATTTCACTTAGAATCATCGTACCTGAATCCACCCATTTTGCTGCTTCTGGTCTTATGACATTGATTTCATGGCTGAGGGATATTCCATCGTACGTAAGTACATCAATTTTTTGAACCATTTTTATATTTCCTGGGATATTTATGGTGTACCCAAGTTGAGGTCCTTGTAAGCAGTGCAGCACTAAATTTTGGGGTGGCTGTGTCTTTTTGATTTTCAGTTTTCCCTAGGTATATTCCCTAGACTGGAAGTGCCCTTGGCTCTGTAGCTCTGTTGTTTACTTGTTTTAGGGAACACAATGCACTCCTCCAGAGAGACAGTTGGCAATTTACATCCCGCCCATCAGCATAACAAGGCTCCCTGTTCTCCAGGGCCTGTCTTGCCTTTCCGGTTTTTACACATTTTGTGGATGTCCCTTTTGACTGGTGGAAGTGATACTTCTTTGTAGTGCAGATTTGCATTGCCCGCTTGCTTGCTTGGCCAAAAAGGGCGTATGTGTTTTCTCCTGAATATATTCAGGAGAAAACGCATACGCCCCATTTGGCCAAGTGCATCATTGTCGAAGTTGTGCCCCTCTTCCTGTGATTTAAAGGTGATTCCAACATACCTCTTGAAATCTGTTTCCTGCTATTCTGCCTCGCTTTCAAGTCCGCCTCATTGCCTTCCCTCAACAGATTTTTGGACGATAGTTGTCATTTATTACTCGGCCAGATTGTGAATTGCAGTGCCCCTGAGCTCCATTTTTCAACTCGTTTTAGGTGAGCTGACCGCAAGTCCAAAATTTTGGTTCAGGACCTATACTGGTTCCCGGTGGGGGGCTGAGACTTTGGTTAATTCTTCTTCCTGCCAGGAAATTACAGTGATATGTGCCCGTCCAAATGCCTATCAGCTACTCTCTCATTGGTTCTCCCTCTTCCCTTTCATCCTCTGCCAAATTGGCAACCTGTGCGAACCAGGAGGTTAAAGGGGCTGTCTCTCCAAGTTGGGAGGTTGATAGTAAAGCTGATGGAAAGTCAAACCGGAGCACCAGGAGAGGGACTATTCGTTGAGTTTTAGAAACCTTTTGTATTCACAGTGTGTCCGTTCTCTAGGTTTCCCGTACATGTTATATCTGTAGTAATATTCCCTTCAACCTGGAGAGTTGGGACCCATGGAATGGGTGCCATGCATTATTGCTTTAAAGGGTCTGCATTTGTTCACCCAATCTCACCAATCCTCTCAGTCCCAAGTGTCCAGCCTTATGCCACATCCAGCTGTCATTGTAGATAAGGTCATTCCAGGTATCATCAGAGAACCTGAAGGAATTGTAAAGAATTTCCCAGTTTTTTTTGTTTTATTTTTGAAATTCCTTTTTATAATGGGTTTGAGCTGATTCTCGCTGCCATATTTATGCCAGTCTAGACACAGTTGATTCCCTTACGGAGACATATCAATACATAGGTTTTAAGATTCTTACTAGTCAGATATATTCCTCTGCGGGAAATATGGGGTTTTGAGTCCCTTTCACTGAGGAAGGTGTAGGTCTTCTCTATTCCATAGTTGGTTTTTGGAATGGTACCTGTGCTTATATCAAACTCTGGTTTTATGCATCACCCCACCTCTCCTTCCCCCTTAAGCAGGCATAAGAGTGTTTTCTAAATGTGAGACACTGTTCTCTTTCCTAACTCAGTTCAAGTGTAGCCATGTTTACAGGATCTTCATAAGTGATATCTTATGATAAGTTTCTTTTTCTCTGTGACTTATTTCACTTAGAATCATCGTACCTGAATCCACCCATTTTGCTGCTACTGGTCTTATGACATTGATTTCATGGCTGAGGGATATTCCATCGTACGTAAGTACCACAATTTTTTGAACCATTTTTATATTTCCTGGGATATTTATGGTGTACCCAAGTTGAGGTCCTTGTAAGCAGTGCAGCCCTAAATTTTGGGGTGGCTGTGTCTTTTTGATTTTCAGTTTTCCCAAGGTATATTCCCTAGACTGGAAGTACCCTTGGCTCTGTAGCTCTGTTGTTTACTTGTTTTAGGGAACACAATGCACTCCTCCAGAGAGGCAGTTGGCAATTTACATCCCGCCCATCAGCATAACAAGGCTCCCTGTTCTCCAGGGCCTGTCTTGCCTTTCCGGTTTTTACACATTTTGTGGATGTCCCTTTTGACCGGTGGGAAGTGATACTTCTTTGTAGTGCAGATTTGCATTGCCCGCTTGCTTGCTTGGCCAAAAAGGGCGTATGCGTTTTCTCCTGAATATATTCAGGAGAAAACGCATACGCCCCATTTGGCCAAGTGCATCATTGTCGAAGTTGTGCCCCTCTTCCTGTGCTTTAAAGGCAATTCCAACGTACCTCTTGAAATCTGTTTCCTGCTATTCTGCCACGCTTTCAAGTCCGCCTCATTGCCTTCCCTCAACAGATTTTTGGACGATAGTTGTCCTTTATTACTCGGCCAGTTTGTGAATTGCTGTGCCCCTGAGCTCCATTTTTCAACTCGTTTTAGGTGAGCTGACCGCAAGTCCAAAATTTTGGTTCAGGACCTATACTGGTTCCAGGTGGGGGGCTGAGACATTGGTTAATTCTTCTTCCTGCCGGGAAATTACAGTGATATGTGCCAGTCCAAATGCCTAACAGCTACTCTCTCATTGGTTCTCCCTCTTCCCTTTAATCCTCTGCCAAATTGGCAACCTGTGCGAACCAGGAGGTTAAAGGGGCTGTCTCTCCAATATGGGAGGTTGATAGTAAAGCAGATGGAAAGTCAAACCGGAGCACCAGGAGAGGGACTATTCGTTGAGTTTTAAAAACCTTTCGTATTCACAGTGTGTCCGTTCTCTAGGTTTCCCGTACATGTTATAACTGTAGTAATATTCCCTTCAACCTGGAGAGTTGGGACCCATGGAATGGGTGCCATGCATTATTGCTTTAAAGGGTCTGCATTTGTTCACCCAATCTCACCAATCCTCTCAGTCCCAAGTGTCCAGCCTTATGCCACATCCAGCTGTCGTTGTAGATAGGGTCATTCCAGGTTTCATCAGAGACCCTGAAGGAATTGTAAAGAATTTCCCAGTTTTTTTGTTTTGTTTTTGAAATTCCTTTTTATAGTCGGTTTGAGCTGATTCTCGCTGCCATGTTTATGCCAGTCTAGACACACTTGATTCCCTTACGGAGACATATCAATACATAGGTTTTAAGATTCTTACTAGTCAGATATATTCCTCTGCGGGAAATATGGGGTTTTGAGTCCCTTTCACTGAGGAAGGTGTAGGTCTTGTCTATTCCATAGTTGGTTTTTGGAATGGTACCTGTGCTTATATCAAACTCTGGTTTTATGCATCACCCCACCTCTCCTTCCCCCTTAAGCAGGCATAAGAGTGTTTTCTAAATGTGAGACACTGTTCTCTTTCCTAACTCAGTTCAAGTGTAGCCATGTTTACAGGATCTTCATAAGTGATATCTTATGATAAGTTTCTTTTTCTCTGTGACTTATTTCACTTAGAATCATCATACCTGAATCCACCCATTTTGCTGCTACTGGTCTTATGACATTGATTTCATGGCTGAGGGATATTCCATCGTACGTAAGTACCACAATTTTTTGAACCATTTTTATATTTCCTGGGATATTTAAGGTGTACCCAAGTTGAGGTCCTTGTAAGCAGTGCAGCCCTAGATTTTGGGGTGGCTCTGTCTTATTGATCTTCAGTTTTCCCAAGGTTTATTCCCTAGACTGGAAGTGCCCTTGGCTCTGTAGCTCTGTTCTTTACTTGTTTTAGGGAACACAATGTACTCCTCCAGAGAGGCAGTTGGCAATTTACATCCCGCCCATCAGCATAACAAGGCTCCCTGTTCTCCAGGGCCTGTCTTGCCTTTCTGGTTTTTACACATTTTGTGGATGTCCCTTTTGACCGGTGGGAAGTGATACTTCTTTGTAGTGCAGATTTGCATTGCCCGCTTGCTTGCTTGGCCAAAAAGGGCGTATGCATTTTCTCCTGAATATATTCAGGAGAAAATGCATACGCCCCATTTGGCCAAGTGCATCATTGTCGAAGTTGTGCCCCTCTTCCTGTGATTTAAAGGTGATTCCAACGTACCTCTTGAAATCTGTTTCCTGCTATTCTGCCTCGCTTTCAAGTCCACCTCGTTGCCTTCCCTCAACAGATTTTTGGACGATAGTTGTCCTTTATTACTCGGCCAGTTTGTGAATTGCTGTGCCCCTGAGCTCCATTGTTCAACTCGTTTTAGGTGAGCTGACCGCAAGTCCAAAATTTTGGTTCTGGACCTATACTGGTTCCCGGTGGGGGGCTGAGACTTTGGTTAATTCTTCTTCCTGCCGGGAAATTACAGTGATATGTGCCCGTCCAAATGCCTATCAGCTACTCTCTCATTGGTTCTCCCTCTTCCCTTTCATCCTCTGCCAAATTGGCAACCTGTGCGAACCAGGAGGTTAAAGGGGCTGTCTCTCCAAGTTGGGAGGTTGATAGTAAAGCAGATGGAAAGTCAAACCGGAGCACCAGGAAAGGGACTATTCGTTGAGTTTTAGAAACCTTTCGTATTCACAGTGTGTCCGTTCTCTAGGATTCCCGTACATGTTATATCTGTAGTAATATTCCCTTCAACCTGGAGAGTTGGGACCCATGGAATGTGTGCCATGCATTATTGCTTTAAAGGGTCTGCATTTGCTCACCCAATCTCACCAATCCTCTCAGTCCCAAGTGTCCAGCCTTATGCCACATCCAGCTGTCATTGTACATAGGGTCATTCCAGGTATCATCAGAGACCCTGAAGGAATTGTAAAGAATTTCCCAGTTTTTTTTGTTTTATTTTTGAAATTCCTTTTTATAGTGGGTTTGAGCTGATTCTCGCTGCCATATTTATGCCAGTCTAGACACACTTGATTCCCTTATGGAGACATATCAATACATAGGTTTTAAGATTCTTACTAGTCAGATATATTCCTCTGCGGGAAATATGGGGTTTTGAGTCCCTTTCACTGAGGAAGGTGTAGGTCTTGTCTATTCCATAGTTGGTTTTTGGAATGGTACCTGTGCTTATATCAAACTCTGATTTTATGCATCACCCCACCTCTCCTTCCCCCTTAAGCAGGCATAAGAGTGTTTTCTAAATGTGAGACACTGTTCTCTTTCCTAACTCAGTTCAAGTGTAGCCATGTTTACAGGATCTTCATAAGTGATATCTTATGATAAGTTTCTTTTTCTGTGTGACTTATTTCACTTAGAATCATCGTACCTGAATCCACCCATTTTGCTGCTACTGGTCTTATGACATTGATTTCATGGCTGAGGGATATTCCATCGTACGTAAGTACATCAATTTTTTGAACCATTTTTATATTTCCTGGGATATTTATGGTGTACCCAAGTTGAGGTCCTTGTAAGCAGTGCAGCACTAAATTTTGGGGTGGCTGTGTCTTTTTGATTTTCAGTTTTCCCAAGGTATATTCCCTAGACTGGAAGTGCCCTTGGCTCTGTAGCTCTGTTGTTTACTTGTTTTAGGGAACACAATGCACTCCTCCAGAGAGACAGTTGGCAATTTACATCCCGCCCATCAGCATAACAAGGCTCCCTGTTCTCCAGGGCCTGTCTTGCCTTTCCGGTTTTTACACATTTTGTGGATGTCCCTTTTGACCGGTGGAAGTGATACTTCTTTGTAGTGCAGATTTGCATTGCCCGCTTGCTTGCTTGGCCAAAAAGGGCGTATGCGTTTTCTCCTGAATATATTCAGGAGAAAACACATACGCCCCATTTGGCCAAGTGCATCATTGTCGAAGTTGTGCCCCTCTTCCTGTGATTTAAAGGTGATTCCAACATACCTCTTGAAATCTGTTTCCTGCTATTCTGCCTCGCTTTCAAGTCCGCCTCGTTGCCTTCCCTCAACTGATTTTTGGACGATAGTTGTCCTTTATTACTCGGCCAGATTGTGAATTGCAGTGCCCCTGAGCTCCATTTTTCAACTCGTTTTAGGTGAGCTGACCGCAAGTCCAAAATTTTGGTTCAGGACCTATACTGGTTCCCGGTGGGGGGCTGAGACTTTGGTTAATTCTTCTTCCTGCTGGGAAATTACAGTGATATGTGCCCGTCCAAATGCCTATCAGCTACTCTCTCATTGGTTCTCCCTCTTCCCTTTCATCCTCTGCCAAATTGGCAACCTGTGCGAACCAGGAGGTTAAAGGGGCTGTCTCTCCAAGTTGGGAGGTTGATAGTAAAGCTGATGGAAAGTCAAACCGGAGCACCAGGAGAGGGACTATTCGTTGAGTTTTAGAAACCTTTCGTATTCACAGTGTGTCCGTTCTCTAGGTTTCCCGTACATGTTATAACTGTAGTAATATTCCCTTCAGCCTGGAGAGTTGGGACCCATGGAATGGGTGCCATGCATTATTGCTTTAAAGGGTCTGCATTTGTTCACCCAATCTCACCAATCCTCTCAGTCCCAAGTGTCCAGCCTTATGCCACATCCAGCTGTCGTTGTAGATAGGGTCATTCCAGGTTTCATCAGAGACCCTGAAGGAATTGTAAAGAATTTCCCAGTTTTTTTGTTTTGTTTTTGAAATTCCTTTTTATAGTCGGTTTGAGCTGATTCTCGCTGCCATGTTTATGCCAGTCTAGACACACTTGATTCCCTTACGGAGACATATCAATACATAGGTTTTAAGATTCTTACTAGTCAGATATATTCCTCTGCGGGAAATATGGGGTTTTGAGTCCCTTTCACTGAGGAAGGTGTAGGTCTTGTCTATTCCATAGTTGGTTTTTGGAATGGTACCTGTGCTTATATCAAACTCTGGTTTTATGCATCACCCCACCTCTCCTTCCCCCTTAAGCAGGCATAAGAGTGTTTTCTAAATGTGAGACACTGTTCTCTTTCCTAACTCAGTTCAAGTGTAGCCATGTTTACAGGATCTTCATAAGTGATATCTTATGATAAGTTTCTTTTTCTCTGTGACTTATTTCACTTAGAATCATCATACCTGAATCCACCCATTTTGCTGCTACTGGTCTTATGACATTGATTTCATGGCTGAGGGATATTCCATCGTACGTAAGTACCACAATTTTTTGAACCATTTTTATATTTCCTGGGATATTTAAGGTGTACCCAAGTTGAGGTCCTTGTAAGCAGTGCAGCCCTAGATTTTGGGGTGGCTCTGTCTTATTGATCTTCAGTTTTCCCAAGGTTTATTCCCTAGACTGGAAGTGCCCTTGGCTCTGTAGCTCTGTTCTTTACTTGTTTTAGGGAACACAATGTACTCCTCCAGAGAGGCAGTTGGCAATTTACATCCCGCCCATCAGCATAACAAGGCTCCCTGTTCTCCAGGGCCTGTCTTGCCTTTCTGGTTTTTACACATTTTGTGGATGTCCCTTTTGACCGGTGGGAAGTGATACTTCTTTGTAGTGCAGATTTGCATTGCCCGCTTGCTTGCTTGGCCAAAAAGGGCGTATGCGTTTTCTCCTGAATATATTCAGGAGAAAACGCATACGCCCCATTTGGCCAAGTGCATCATTGTCGAAGTTGTGCCCCTCTTCCTGTGATTTAAAGGTGATTCCAACGTACCTCTTGAAATCTGTTTCCTGCTATTCTGCCTCGCTTTCAAGTCCGCCTCGTTGCCTTCCCTCAACAGATTTTTGGACGATAGTTGTCCTTTATTACTCGGCCAGTTTGTGAATTGCTGTGCCCCTGAGCTCCATTTTTCAACTCGTTTTTGGTGAGCTGATCGCAAGTCCAAAATTTTGGTTCAGGACCTATACTGGTTCCCGGTGGGGGGCTGAGACTTTGGTTAATTCTTCTTCCTGCCGGGAAATTACAGTGATATGTGCCCGTCCAAATGCCTATCAGCTACTCTCTCATTGGTTCTCCCTCTTCCCTTTCATCCTCTGCCAAATTGGCAACCTGTGCGAACCAGGAGGTTAAAGGGGCTGTCTCTCCAAGTTGGGAGGTTGATAGTAAAGCAGATGGAAAGTCAAACCGGAGCCCCAGGAAAGGGACTATTCGTTGAGTTTTAGAAACCTTTCGTATTCACAGTGTGTCCGTTCTCTAGGATTCCCGTACATGTTATATCTGTAGTAATATTCCCTTCAACCTGGAGAGTTGGGACCCATGGAATGTGTGCCATGCATTATTGCTTTAAAGGGTCTGCATTTGCTCACCCAATCTCACCAATCCTCTCAGTCCCAAGTGTCCAGCCTTATGCCACATCCAGCTGTCATTGTACATAGGGTCATTCCAGGTATCATCAGAGACCCTGAAGGAATTGTAAAGAATTTCCCAGTTTTTTTTGTTTTATTTTTGAAATTCCTTTTTATAGTGGGTTTGAGCTGATTCTCGCTGCCATATTTATGCCAGTCTAGACACACTTGATTCCCTTATGGAGACATATCAATACATAGGTTTTAAGATTCTTACTAGTCAGATATATTCCTCTGCGGGAAATATGGGGTTTTGAGTCCCTTTCACTGAGGAAGGTGTAGGTCTTGTCTATTCCATAGTTGGTTTTTGGAATGGTACCTGTGCTTATATCAAACTCTGATTTTATGCATCACCCCACCTCTCCTTCCCCCTTAAGCAGGCATAAGAGTGTTTTCTAAATGTGAGACACTGTTCTCTTTCCTAACTCAGTTCAAGTGTAGCCATGTTTACAGGATCTTCATAAGTGATATCTTATGATAAGTTTCTTTTTCTGTGTGACTTATTTCACTTAGAATCATCGTACCTGAATCCACCCATTTTGCTGCTACTGGTCTTATGACATTGATTTCATGGCTGAGGGATATTCCATCGTACGTAAGTACATCAATTTTTTGAACCATTTTTATATTTCCTGGGATATTTATGGTGTACCCAAGTTGAGGTCCTTGTAAGCAGTGCAGCACTAAATTTTGGGGTGGCTGTGTCTTTTTGATTTTCAGTTTTCCCTAGGTATATTCCCTAGACTGGAAGTGCCCTTGGCTCTGTAGCTCTGTTGTTTACTTGTTTTAGGGAACACAATGCACTCCTCCAGAGAGACAGTTGGCAATTTACATCCCGCCCATCAGCATAACAAGGCTCCCTGTTCTCCAGGGCCTGTCTTGCCTTTCCGGTTTTTACACATTTTGTGGATGTCCCTTTTGACTGGTGGAAGTGATACTTCTTTGTAGTGCAGATTTGCATTGCCCGCTTGCTTGCTTGGCCAAAAAGGGCGTATGCGTTTTCTCCTGAATATATTCAGGAGAAAACGCATACGCCCCATTTGGCCAAGTGCATCATTGTCGAAGTTGTGCCCCTCTTCCTGTGATTTAAAGGTGATTCCAACATACCTCTTGAAATCTGTTTCCTGCTATTCTGCCTCGCTTTCAAGTCCGCCTCATTGCCTTCCCTCAACAGATTTTTGGACGATAGTTGTCATTTATTACTCGGCCAGATTGTGAATTGCAGTGCCCCTGAGCTCCATTTTTCAACTCGTTTTAGGTGAGCTGACCGCAAGTCCAAAATTTTGGTTCAGGACCTATACTGGTTCCCGGTGGGTGGCTGAGACTTTGGTTAATTCTTCTTCCTGCCGGGAAATTACAGTGATATGTGCCCGTCCAAATGCCTATCAGCTACTCTCTCATTGGTTCTCCCTCTTCCCTTTCATCCTCTGCCAAATTGGCAACCTGTGCGAACCAGGAGGTTAAAGGGGCTGTCTCTCCAAGTTGGGAGGTTGATAGTAAAGCTGATGGAAAGTCAAACCGGAGCACCAGGAGAGGGACTATTCGTTGAGTTTTAGAAACCTTTCGTATTCACAGTGTGTCCGTTCTCTAGGTTTCCCGTACATGTTATAACTGTAGTAATATTCCCTTCAACCTGGAGAGTTGGGACCCATGGAATGGGTGCCATGCATTATTGCTTTAAAGGGTCTGCATTTGTTCACCCAATCTCACCAATCCTCTCAGTCCCAAGTGTCCAGCCTTATGCCACATCCAGCTGTCATTGTAGATAAGGTCATTCCAGGTACCATCAGAGACCCTGAAGGAATTGTAAAGAATTTCCCAGTTTTTTTTGTTTTATTTTTGAAATTCCTTTTTATAATGGGTTTGAGCTGATTCTCGCTGCCATATTTATGCCAGTCTAGACACACTTGATTCCCTTACGGAGACATATCAATACATAGGTTTTAAGATTCTTACTAGTCAGATATATTCCTCTGCGGGAAATATGGGGTTTTGAGTCCCTTTCACTGAGGAAGGTGTAGGTCTTGTCTATTCCATAGTTGGTTTTTGGAATGGTACCTGTGCTTATATCAAACTCTGGTTTTATGCATCACCCCACCTCTCCTTCCCCCTTAAGCAGGCATAAGAGTGTTTTCTAAATGTGAGACACTGTTCTCTTTCCTAACTCAGTTCAAGTGTAGCCATGTTTACAGGATCTTCATAAGTGATATCTTATGATAAGTTTCTTTTTCTCTGTGACTTATTTCACTTAGAATCATCGTACCTGAATCCACCCATTTTGCTGCTACTGGTCTTATGACATTGATTTCATGGCTGAGGGATATTCCATCGTACGTAAGTACCACAATTTTTTGAACCATTTTTATATTACCTGGGATATTTATGGTGTACCCAAGTTGAGGTCCTTGTAAGCAGTGCAGCCCTAAATTTTGGGGTGGCTGTGTCTTTTTGATTTTCAGTTTTCCCAAGGTATATTCCCTAGACTGGAATTACCCTTGGCTCTGTAGCTCTGTTGTTTACTTGTTTTAGGGAACACAATGCACTCCTCCAGAGAGGCAGTGGTCAATTTACATCCCGCCCATCAGCATAACAAGGCTCCCTGTTCTCCAGGGCCTGTCTTGCCTTTCCGGTTTTTACACATTTTGTGGATGTCCCTTTTGACCGGGGGGAAGTGATACTTCTTTGTAGTGCAGATTTGCATTGTCCGCTTGCTTGCTTGGCCAAAAAGGGCGTATGCGTTTTCTCCTGAATATATTCAGGAGAAAACGCATACGCCCCATTTGGCCAAGTGCATCATTGTTGAAGTTGTGCCCCTCTTCCTGTGCTTTAAAGGCAATTCCAACGTACCTCTTGAAATCTGTTTCCTGCTATTCTGCCTCGCTTTCAAGTCCGCCTCATTGCCTTCCCTCAACAGATTTTTGGACGATAGTTGTCCTTTATTACTCGGCCAGTTTGTGAATTGCTGTGCCCCTGAGCTCCATTTTTCAACTCGTTTTAGGTGAGCTGACCGCAAGTCCAAAATTTTGGTTCAGGACCTATACTGGTTCCCGGTGGGGGGCTGAGACTTTGGTTAATTCTTCTTCCTGCCGGGAAATTACAGTGATATGTGCCAGTCCAAATGCCTAACAGCTACTCTCTCATTGGTTCTCCCTCTTCCCTTTAATCCTCTGCCAAATTGGCAACCTGTGCGAACCAGGAGGTTAAAGGGGCTGTCTCTCCAATATGGGAGGTTGATAGTAAAGCAGATGGAAAGTCAAACCGGAGCACCAGGAGAGGGACTATTCGTTGAGTTTTAAAAACCTTTCGTATTCACAGTGTGTCCGTTCTCTAGGTTTCCCGTACATGTTATAACTGTAGTAATATTCCCTTCAACCTGGAGAGTTGGGACCCATGGAATGGGTGCCATGCATTATTGCTTTAAAGGGTCTGCATTTGTTCACCCAATCTCACCAATCCTCTCAGTCCCAAGTGTCCAGCCTTATGCCACATCCAGCTGTCGTTGTAGATAGGGTCATTCCAGGTTTCATCAGAGACCCTGAAGGAATTGTAAAGAATTTCCCAGTTTTTTTGTTTTGTTTTTGAAATTCCTTTTTATAGTGGGTTTGAGCTGATTCTCGCTGCCATGTTTATGCCAGTCTAGACACACTTGATTCCCTTACGGAGACATATCAATACATAGGTTTTAAGATTCTTACTAGTCAGATATATTCCTCTGCGGGAAATATGGGGTTTTGAGTCCCTTTCACTGAGGAAGGTGTAGGTCTTGTCTATTCCATAGTTGGTTTTTGGAATGGTACCTGTGCTTATATCAAACTCTGGTTTTATGCATCACCCCACCTCTCCTTCCCCCTTAAGCAGGCATAAGAGTGTTTTCTAAATGTGAGACACTGTTCTCTTTCCTAACTCAGTTCAAGTGTAGCCATGTTTACAGGATCTTCATAAGTGATATCTTATGATAAGTTTCTTTTTCTCTGTGACTTATTTCACTTAGAATCATCATACCTGAATCCACCCATTTTGCTGCTACTGGTCTTATGACATTGATTTCATGGCTGAGGGATATTCCATCGTACGTAAGTACCACAATTTTTTGAACCATTTTTATATTTCCTGGGATATTTAAGGTGTACCCAAGTTGAGGTCCTTGTAAGCAGTGCAGCCCTAGATTTTGGGGTGGCTCTGTCTTATTGATCTTCAGTTTTCCCAAGGTTTATTCCCTAGACTGGAAGTGCCCTTGGCTCTGTAGCTCTGTTCTTTACTTGTTTTAGGGAACACAATGTACTCCTCCAGAGAGGCAGTTGGCAATTTACATCCCGCCCATCAGCATAACAAGGCTCCCTGTTCTCCAGGGCCTGTCTTGCCTTTCTGGTTTGTACACATTTTGTGGATGTCCCTTTTGACCGGTGGGAAGTGATACTTCTTTGTAGTGAAGATTTGCATTGCCCGCTTGCTTGCTTGGCCAAAAAGGGCGTATGCGTTTTCTCCTGAATATATTCAGGAGAAAACGCATACGCCCCATTTGGCCAAGTGCATCATTGTCGAAGTTGTGCCCCTCTTCCTGTGATTTAAAGGTGATTCCAACGTACCTCTTGAAATCTGTTTCCTGCTATTCTGCCTCGCTTTCAAGTCCGCCTCGTTGCCTTCCCTCAACAGATTTTTGGACGATAGTTGTCCTTTATTACTCGGCCAGTTTGTGAATTGCTGTGCCCCTGAGCTCCATTTTTCAACTCGTTTTTGGTGAGCTGATCGCAAGTCCAAAATTTTGGTTCAGGACCTATACTGGTTCCCGGTGGGGGGCTGAGACTTTGGTTAATTCTTCTTCCTGCCGGGAAATTACAGTGATATGTGCCCGTCCAAATGCCTATCAGCTACTCTCTCATTGGTTCTCCCTCTTCCCTTTCATCCTCTGCCAAATTGGCAACCTGTGCGAACCAGGAGGTTAAAGGGGCTGTCTCTCCAAGTTGGGAGGTTGATAGTAAAGCAGATGGAAAGTCAAACCGGAGCCCCAGGAAAGGGACTATTCGTTGAGTTTTAGAAACCTTTCGTATTCACAGTGTGTCCGTTCTCTAGGATTCCCGTACATGTTATATCTGTAGTAATATTCCCTTCAACCTGGAGAGTTGGGACCCATGGAATGTGTGCCATGCATTATTGCTTTAAAGGGTCTGCATTTGCTCACCCAATCTCACCAATCCTCTCAGTCCCAAGTGTCCAGCCTTATGCCACATCCAGCTGTCATTGTACATAGGGTCATTCCAGGTATCATCAGAGACCCTGAAGGAATTGTAAAGAATTTCCCAGTTTTTTTTGTTTTATTTTTGAAATTCCTTTTTATAGTGGGTTTGAGCTGATTCTCGCTGCCATATTTATGCCAGTCTAGACACACTTGATTCCCTTATGGAGACATATCAATACATAGGTTTTAAGATTCTTACTAGTCAGATATATTCCTCTGCGGGAAATATGGGGTTTTGAGTCCCTTTCACTGAGGAAGGTGTAGGTCTTGTCTATTCCATAGTTGGTTTTTGGAATGGTACCTGTGCTTATATCAAACTCTGATTTTATGCATCACCCCACCTCTCCTTCCCCCTTAAGCAGGCATAAGAGTGTTTTCTAAATGTGAGACACTGTTCTCTTTCCTAACTCAGTTCAAGTGTAGCCATGTTTACAGGATCTTCATAAGTGATATCTTATGATAAGTTTCTTTTTCTGTGTGACTTATTTCACTTAGAATCATCGTACCTGAATCCACCCATTTTGCTGCTACTGGTCTTATGACATTGATTTCATGGCTGAGGGATATTCCATCGTACGTAAGTACATCAATTTTTTGAACCATTTTTATATTTCCTGGGATATTTATGGTGTACCCAAGTTGAGGTCCTTGTAAGCAGTGCAGCACTAAATTTTGGGGTGGCTGTGTCTTTTTGATTTTCAGTTTTCCCTAGGTATATTCCCTAGACTGGAAGTGCCCTTGGCTCTGTAGCTCTGTTGTTTACTTGTTTTAGGGAACACAATGCACTCCTCCAGAGAGACAGTTGGCAATTTACATCCCGCCCATCAGCATAACAAGGCTCCCTGTTCTCCAGGGCCTGTCTTGCCTTTCCGGTTTTTACACATTTTGTGGATGTCCCTTTTGACTGGTGGAAGTGATACTTCTTTGTAGTGCAGATTTGCATTGCCCGCTTGCTTGCTTGGCCAAAAAGGGCGTATGCGTTTTCTCCTGAATATATTCAGGAGAAAACGCATACGCCCCATTTGGCCAAGTGCATCATTGTCGAAGTTGTGCCCCTCTTCCTGTGATTTAAAGGTGATTCCAACATACCTCTTGAAATCTGTTTCCTGCTATTCTGCCTCGCCTTCAAGTCCGCCTCATTGCCTTCCCTCAACAGATTTTTGGACGATAGTTGTCATTTATTACTCGGCCAGATTGTGAATTGCAGTGCCCCTGAGCTCCATTTTTCAACTCGTTTTAGGTGAGCTGACCGCAAGTCCAAAATTTTGGTTCAGGACCTATACTGGTTCCCGGTGGGGGGCTGAGACTTTGGTTAATTCTTCTTCCTGCCGGGAAATTACAGTGATATGTGCCCGTCCAAATGCCTATCAGCTACTCTCTCATTGGTTCTCCCTCTTCCCTTTCATCCTCTGCCAAATTGGCAACCTGTGCGAACCAGGAGGTTAAAGGGGCTGTCTCTCCAAGTTGGGAGGTTGATAGTAAAGCTGATGGAAAGTCAAACCGGAGCACCAGGAGAGGGACTATTCGTTGAGTTTTAGAAACCTTTCGTATTCACAGTGTGTCCGTTCTCTAGGTTTCCCGTACATGTTATAACTGTAGTAATATTCCCTTCAACCTGGAGAGTTGGGACCCATGGAATGGGTGCCATGCATTATTGCTTTAAAGGGTCTGCATTTGTTCACCCAATCTCACCAATCCTCTCAGTCCCAAGTGTCCAGCCTTATGCCACATCCAGCTGTCATTGTAGATAAGGTCATTCCAGGTACCATCAGAGACCCTGAAGGAATTGTAAAGAATTTCCCAGTTTTTTTTGTTTTATTTTTGAAATTCCTTTTTATAATGGGTTTGAGCTGATTCTCGCTGCCATATTTATGCCAGTCTAGACACACTTGATTCCCTTACGGAGACATATCAATACATAGGTTTTAAGATTCTTACTAGTCAGATATATTCCTCTGCAGGAAATATGGGGTTTTGAGTCCCTTTCACTGAGGAAGGTGTAGGTCTTGTCTATTCCATAGTTGGTTTTTGGAATGGTACCTGTGCTTATATCAAACTCTGGTTTTATGCATCACCCCACCTCTCCTTCCCCCTTAAGCAGGCATAAGAGTGTTTTCTAAATGTGAGACACTGTTCTCTTTCCTAACTCAGTTCAAGTGTAGCCATGTTTACAGGATCTTCATAAGTGATATCTTATGATAAGTTTCTTTTTCTCTGTGACTTATTTCACTTAGAATCATCGTACCTGAATCCCCCCATTTTGCTGCTACTGGTCTTATGACATTGATTTCATGGCTGAGGGATATTCCATCGTACGTAAGTACCACAATTTTTTGAACCATTTTTATATTACCTGGGATATTTATGGTGTACCCAAGTTGAGGTCCTTGTAAGCAGTGCAGCCCTAAATTTTGGGGTGGCTGTGTCTTTTTGATTTTCAGTTTTCCCAAGGTATATTCCCTAGACTGGAATTACCCTTGGCTCTGTAGCTCTGTTGTTTACTTGTTTTAGGGAACACAATGCACTCCTCCAGAGAGGCAGTTGTCAATTTACATCCCGCCCATCAGCATAACAAGGCTCCCTGTTCTCCAGGGCCTGTCTTGCCTTTCCGGTTTTTACACATTTTGTGGATGTCCCTTTTGACCGGGGGGAATTGATACTTCTTTGTAGTGCAGATTTGCATTGCCCGCTTGCTTGCTTGGCCAAAAAGGGCGTATGCGTTTTCTCCTGAATATATTCAGGAGAAAACGCATATGCCCCATTTGGCCAAGTGCATCATTGTCGAAGTTGTGCCCCTCTTCCTGTGCTTTAAAGGCAATTCCAACGTACCTCTTGAAATCTGTTTCCTGCTATTCTGCCTCGCTTTCAAGTCCGCCTCATTGCCTTCCCTCAACAGATTTTTGGACGATAGTTGTCCTTTATTACTCGGCCAGTTTGTGAATTGCTGTGCCCCTGAGCTCCATTTTTCAACTCGTTTTAGGTGAGCTGACCGCAAGTCCAAAATTTTGGTTCAGGACCTATACTGGTTCCCGGTGGGGGGCTGAGACTTTGGTTAATTCTTCTTCCTGCCGGGAAATTACAGTGATATGTGCCAGTCCAAATGCCTAACAGCTACTCTCTCATTGGTTCTCCCTCTTCCCTTTAATCCTCTGCCAAATTGGCAACCTGTGCGAACCAGTAGGTTAAAGGGGCTGTCTCTCCAAGATGGGAGGTTGATATTAAAGCAGATGGAAAGTCAAACCGGAGCACCAGGAGAGGGACTATTCGTTGAGTTTTAAAAACCTTTCGTATTCACAGTGTGTCCGTTCTCTAGGTTTCCCGTACATGTTATAACTGTAGTAATATTCCCTTCAACCTGGAGAGTTGGGACCCATGGAATGGGTGCCATGCATTATTGCTTTAAAGGGTCTGCATTTGTTCACCCAATCTCACCAATTCTCTCAGTCCCAAGTGTCCAGCCTTATTCCACATCCAGCTGTCGTTGTAGATAGGGTCATTCCAGGTTTCATCAGAGACCCTGAAGGAATTGTAAAGAATTTCCCAGTTTTTTTGTTTTGTTTTTGAAATTCCTTTTTATAGTGGGTTTGAGCTGATTCTCGCTGCCATGTTTATGCCAGTCTAGACACACTTGATTCCCTTACGGAGACATATCAATACATAGGTTTTAAGATTCTTACTAGTCAGATATATTCCTCTGCGGCAAATATGGGGTTTTGAGTCCCTTTCACTGAGGAAGGTGTAGGTCTTGTCTATTCCATAGTTGGTTTTTGGAATGGTACCTGTGCTTATATCAAACTCTGGTTTTATGCATCACCCCACCTCTCCTTCCCCCTTAAGCAGGCATAAGAGTGTTTTCTAAATGTGAGACACTGTTCTCTTTCCTAACTCAGTTCAAGTGTAGCCATGTTTACAGGATCTTCATAAGTGATATCTTATGATAAGTTTCTTTTTCTCTGTGACTTATTTCACTTAGAATCATCATACCTGAATCCACCCATTTTGCTGCTACTGGTCTTATGACATTGATTTCATGGCTGAGGGATATTCCATCGTACGTAAGTACCACAATTTTTTGAACCATTTTTATATTTCCTGGGATATTTAAGGTGTACCCAAGTTGAGGTCCTTGTAAGCAGTGCAGCCCTAGATTTTGGGGTGGCTCTGTCTTATTGATCTTCAGTTTTCCCAAGGTTTATTCCCTAGACTGGAAGTGCCCTTGGCTCTGTAGCTCTGTTCTTTACTTGTTTTAGGGAACACAATGTACTCCTCCAGAGAGGCAGTTGGCAATTTACATCCCGCCCATCAGCATAACAAGGCTCCCTGTTCTCCAGGGCCTGTCTTGCCTTTCTGGTTTTTACACATTTTGTGGATGTCCCTTTTGACCGGTGGGAAGTGATACTTCTTTGTAGTGCAGATTTGCATTGCCCGCTTGCTTGCTTGGCCAAAAAGGGCGTATGCGTTTTCTCCTGAATATATTCAGGAGAAAATGCATACGCCCCATTTGGCCAAGTGCATCATTGTCGAAGTTGTGCCCCTCTTCCTGTGATTTAAAGGTGATTCCAACGTACCTCTTGAAATCTGTTTCCTGCTATTCTGCCTCGCTTTCAAGTCCACCTCGTTGCCTTCCCTCAACAGATTTTTGGACGATAGTTGTCCTTTATTACTCGGCCAGTTTGTGAATTGCTGTGCCCCTGAGCTCCATTTTTCAACTCGTTTTTGGTGAGCTGATCGCAAGTCCAAAATTTTGGTTCTGGACCTATACTGGTTCCCGGTTGGGGGCTGAGACTTTGGTTAATTCTTCTTCCTGCCAGGAAATTACAGTGATATGTGCCCGTCCAAATGCCTATCAGCTACTCTCTCATTGGTTCTCCCTCTTCCCTTTCATCCTCTGCCAAATTGGCAACCTGTGCGAACCAGGAGGTTAAAGGGGCTGTCTCTCCAAGTTGGGAGGTTGATAGTAAAGCAGATGGAAAGTCAAACCGGAGCACCAGGAAAGGGACTATTCGTTGAGTTTTAGAAACCTTTCGTATTCACAGTGTGTCCGTTCTCTAGGATTCCCGTACATGTTATATCTGTAGTAATATTCCCTTCAACCTGGAGAGTTGGGACCCATGGAATGTGTGCCATGCATTATTGCTTTAAAGGGTCTGCATTTGCTCACCCAATCTCACCAATCCTCTCAGTCCCAAGTGTCCAGCCTTATGCCACATCCAGCTGTCATTGTACATAGGGTCATTCCAGGTATCATCAGAGACCCTGAAGGAATTGTAAAGAATTTCCCAGTTTTTTTTGTTTTATTTTTGAAATTCCTTTTTATAGTGGGTTTGAGCTGATTCTCGCTGCCATATTTATGCCAGTCTAGACACACTTGATTCCCTTATGGAGACATATCAATACATAGGTTTTAAGATTCTTACTAGTCAGATATATTCCTCTGCGGGAAATAAGGGGTTTTGAGTCCCTTTCACTGAGGAAGGTGTAGGTCTTGTCTATTCCATAGTTGGTTTTTGGAATGGTACCTGTGCTTATATCAAACTCTGATTTTATGCATCACCCCACCTCTCCTTCCCCCTTAAGCAGGCATAAGAGTGTTTTCTAAATGTGAGACACTGTTCTCTTTCCTAACTCAGTTCAAGTGTAGCCATGTTTACAGGATCTTCATAAGTGATATCTTATGATAAGTTTCTTTTTCTGTGTGACTTATTTCACTTAGAATCATCGTACCTGAATCCACCCATTTTGCTGCTACTGGTCTTATGACATTGATTTCATGGCTGAGGGATATTCCATCGTACGTAAGTACATCAATTTTTTGAACCATTTTTATATTTCCTGGGATATTTATGGTGTACCCAAGTTGAGGTCCTTGTAAGCAGTGCAGCACTAAATTGTGGGGTGGCTGTGTCTTTTTGATTTTCAGTTTTCCCTAGGTATATTCCCTAGACTGGAAGTGCCCTTGGCTCTGTAGCTCTGTTGTTTACTTGTTTTAGGGAACACAATGCACTCCTCCAGAGAGACAGTTGGCAATTTACATCCCGCCCATCAGCATAACAAGGCTCCCTGTTCTCCAGGGCCTGTCTTGCCTTTCCGGTTTTTACACATTTTGTGGATGTCCCTTTTGACCGGTGGAAGTGATACTTCTTTGTAGTGCAGATTTGCATTGCCCGCTTGCTTGCTTGGCCAAAAAGGGCGTATGCGTTTTCTCCTGAATATATTCAGGAGAAAACGCATACGCCCCATTTGGCCAAGTGCATCATTGTCGAAGTTGTGCCCCTCTTCCTGTGATTTAAAGGTGATTCCAACATACCTCTTGAAATCTGTTTCCTGCTATTCTGCCTCGCTTTCAAGTCCGCCTCCTAGCCTTCCCTCAACAGATTTTTGGACGATAGTTGTCATTTATTACTCGGCCAGATTGTGAATTGCAGTGCCCCTGAGCTCCATTTTTCAACTCGTTTTAGGTGAGCTGACCGCAAGTCCAAAATTTTGGTTCAGGACCTATACTGGTTCCCGGTGGGGGGCTGAGACTTTGGTTAATTCTTCTTCCTGCCGGGAAATTACAGTGATATGTGCCCGTCCAAATGCCTATCAGCTACTCTCTCATTGGTTCTCCCTCTTCCCTTTCATCCTCTGCCAAATTGGCAACCTGTGCGAACCAGGAGGTTAAAGGGGCTGTCTCTCCAAGTTGGGAGGTTGATAGTAAAGCTGATGGAAAGTCAAACCGGAGCACCAGGAGAGGGACTATTCGTTGAGTTTTAGAAACCTTTCGTATTCACAGTGTGTCCGTTCTCTAGGTTTCCCGTACATGTTATAACTGTAGTAATATTCCCTTCAACCTGGAGAGTTGGGACCCATGGAATGGGTGCCATGCATTATTGCTTTAAAGGGTCTGCATTTGTTCACCCAATCTCACCAATCCTCTCAGTCCCAAGTGTCCAGCCTTATGACACATCCAGCTGTCATTGTAGATAAGGTCATTCCAGGTACCATCAGAGACCCTGAAGGAATTGTAAAGAATTTCCCAGTTTTTTTTGTTTTATTTTTGAAATTCCTTTTTATAATGGGTTTGAGCTGATTCTCGCTGCCATATTTATGCCAGTCTAGACACAGTTGATTCCCTTACGGAGACATATCAATACATAGGTTTTAAGATTCTTACTAGTCAGATATATTCCTCTGCGGGAAATATGGGGTTTTGAGTCCCTTTCACTGAGGAAGGTGTAGGTCTTGTCTATTCCATAGTTGGTTTTTGGAATGGTACCTGTGCTTATATCAAACTCTGGTTTTATGCATCACCCCACCTCTCCTTCCCCCTTAAGCAGGCATAAGAGTGTTTTCTAAATGTGAGACACTGTTCTCTTTCCTAACTCAGTTCAAGTGTAGCCATGTTTACAGGATCTTCATAAGTGATATCTTATGATAAGTTTCTTTTTCTCTGTGACTTATTTCACTTAGAATCATCGTACCTGAATCCACCCATTTTGCTGCTACTGGTCTTATGACATTGATTTCATGGCTGAGGGATATTCCATCGTACGTAAGTACCACAATTTTTTGAACCATTTTTATATTTCCTGGGATATTTATGGTGTACCCAAGTTGAGGTCCTTGTAAGCAGTGCAGCCCTAAATTCTGGGGTGGCTGTGTCTTTTTGATTTTCAGTTTTCCCAAGGTATATTCCCTAGACTGGAAGTACCCTTGGCTCTGTAGCTCTGTTGTTTACTTGTTTTAGGGAACACAATGCACTCCTCCAGAGAGGCAGTTGGCAATTTACATCCCGCCCATCAGCATAACAAGGCTCCCTGTTCTCCAGGGCCTGTCTTGCCTTTCCGGTTTTTACACATTTTGTGGATGTCCCTTTTGACCGGTGGGAAGTGATACTTCTTTGTAGTGCAGATTTGCATTGCCCGCTTGCTTGCTTGGCCAAAAAGGGCGTATGCGTTTTCTCCTGAATATATTCAGGAGAAAACGCATACGCCCCATTTGGCCAAGTGCATCATTGTCGAAGTTGTGCCCCTCTTCCTGTGCTTTAAAGGCAATTCCAACGTACCTCTTGAAATCTGTTTCCTGCTATTCTGCCTCGCTTTCAAGTCCGCCTCATTGCCTTCCCTCAACAGATTTTTGGACGATAGTTGTCCTTTATTACTGGGCCAGTTTGTGAATTGCTGTGCCCCTGAGCTCCATTTTTCAACTCGTTTTAGGTGAGCTGACCGCAAGTCCAAAATTTTGGTTCAGGACCTATACTGGTTCCCGGTGGGGGGCTGAGACTTTGGTTAATTCTTCTTCCTGCCGGGAAATTACAGTGATATGTGCCAGTCCAAATGCCTATCAGCTACTCTCTCATTGGTTCTCCCTCTTCCCTTTCATCCTCTTTCAAATTGGCAACCTGTGCGAACCAGGAGGTTAAAGGGGCTGTCTCTCCAAGATGGGAGGTTGATAGTAAAGCAGATGGAAAGTCAAACCGGAGCACCAGGAGAGGGACTATTCGTTGAGTTTTAGAAACCTTTCGTATTCACAGAGTGTCCGTTCTCTAGGTTTCCCGTACATGTTATAACTGTAGTAATATTCCCTTCAACCTGGAGAGTTGGGACCCATGGAATGGGTGCCATGCATTATTGCTTTAAAGGGTCTGCATTTGTTCACCCAATCTCACCAATCCTCTCAGTCCCAAGTGTCCAGCCTTATGCCACATCCAGCTGTCGTTGTAGATAGGGTCATTCCAGGTTTCATCAGAGACCCTGAAGGAATTGTAAAGAATTTCCCAGTTTTTTTGTTTTGTTTTTGAAATTCCTTTTTATAGTGGGTTTGAGCTGATTCTCGCTGCCATGTTTATGCCAGTCTAGACACACTTGATTCCCTTACGGAGACATATCAATACATAGGTTTTAAGATTCTTACTAGTCAGATATATTCCTCTGCGGGAAATATGGGGTTTTGAGTCCCTTTCACTGAGGAAGGTGTAGGTCTTGTCTATTCCATAGTTGGTTTTTGGAATGGTACCTGTGCTTATATCAAACTCTGGTTTTATGCATCACCCCACCTCTCCTTCCCCCTTAAGCAGGCATAAGAGTGTTTTCTAAATGTGAGACACTGTTCTCTTTCCTAACTCAGTTCAAGTGTAGCCATGTTTACAGGATCTTCATAAGTGATATCTTATGATAAGTTTCTTTTTCTCTGTGACTTATTTCACTTAGAATCATCGTACCTGAATCCACCCATTTTGCTGCTACTGGTCTTATGACATTGATTTCATGGCTGAGGGATATTCCATCGTACGTAAGTACCACAATTTTTTGAACCATTTTTATATTTCCTGGGATATTTAAGGTGTACCCAAGTTGAGGTCCTTGTAAGCAGTGCAGCCCTAGATTTTGGGGTGCCTCTGTCTTATTGATCTTCAGTTTTCCCAAGGTTTATTCCCTAGACTGGAAGTGCCCTTGGCTCTGTAGCTCTGTTCTTTACTTGTTTTAGGGAACACAATGTACTCCTCCAGAGAGGCAGTTGGCAATTTACATCCCGCCCATCAGCATAACAAGGCTCCCTGTTCTCCAGGGCCTGTCTTGCCTTTCTGGTTTGTACACATTTTGTGGATGTCCCTTTTGACCGGTGGGAAGTGATACTTCTTTGTAGTGAAGATTTGCATTGCCCGCTTGCTTGCTTGGCCAAAAAGGGCGTATGCGTTTTCTCCTGAATATATTCAGGAGAAAACGCATACGCCCCATTTGGCCAAGTGCATCATTGTCGAAGTTGTGCCCCTCTTCCTGTGATTTAAAGGTGATTCCAACGTACCTCTTGAAATCTGTTTCCTGCTATTCTGCCTCGCTTTCAAGTCCGCCTCGTTGCCTTCCCTCAACAGATTTTTGGACGATAGTTGTCCTTTATTACTCGGCCAGTTTGTGAATTGCTGTGCCCCTGAGCTCCATTTTTCAACTCGTTTTTGGTGAGCTGATCGCAAGTCCAAAATTTTGGTTCAGGACCTATACTGGTTCCCGGTGGGGGGCTGAGACTTTGGTTAATTCTTCTTCCTGCCGGGAAATTACAGTGATATGTGCCCGTCCAAATGCCTATCAGCTACTCTCTCATTGGTTCTCCCTCTTCCCTTTCATCCTCTGCCAAATTGGCAACCTGTGCGAACCAGGAGGTTAAAGGGGCTGTCTCTCCAAGTTGGGAGGTTGATAGTAAAGCAGATGGAAAGTCAAACCGGAGCACCAGGAAAGGGACTATTCGTTGAGTTTTAGAAACCTTTCATATTCACAGTGTGTCCGTTCTCTAGGATTCCCGTACATGTTATATCTGTAGTAATATTCCCTTCAACCTGGAGAGTTGGGACCCATGGAATGTGTGCCATGCATTATTGCTTTAAAGGGTCTGCATTTGCTCACCCAATCTCACCAATCCTCTCAGTCCCAAGTGTCCACCCTTATGCCACATCCAGCTGTCATTGTACATAGGGTCATTCCAGGTATCATCAGAGACCCTGAAGGAATTGTAAAGAATTTCCCAGTTTTTTTTGTTTTATTTTTGAAATTCCTTTTTATAGTGGGTTTGAGCTGATTCTCGCTGCCATATTTATGCCAGTCTAGACACACTTGATTCCCTTATGGAGACATATCAATACATAGGTTTTAAGATTCTTACTAGTCAGATATATTCCTCTGCGGGAAATAAGGGGTTTTGAGTCCCTTTCACTGAGGAAGGTGTAGGTCTTGTCTATTCCATAGTTGGTTTTTGGAATGGTACCTGTGCTTATATCAAACTCTGATTTTATGCATCACCCCACCTCTCCTTCCCCCTTAAGCAGGCATAAGAGTGTTTTCTAAATGTGAGACACTGTTCTCTTTCCTAACTCAGTTCAAGTGTAGCCATGTTTACAGGATCTTCATAAGTGATATCTTATGATAAGTTTCTTTTTCTGTGTGACTTATTTCACTTAGAATCATCGTACCTGAATCCACCCATTTTGCTGCTACTGGTCTTATGACATTGATTTCATGGCTGAGGGATATTCCATCGTACGTAAGTACATCAATTTTTTGAACCATTTTTATATTTCCTGGGATATTTATGGTGTACCCAAGTTGAGGTCCTTGTAAGCAGTGCAGCACTAAATTTTGGGGTGGCTGTGTCTTTTTGATTTTCAGTTTTCCCTAGGTATAATACCCTAGACTGGAAGTGCCCTTGGCTCTGTAGCTCTGTTGTTTACTTGTTTTAGGGAACACAATGCACTCCTCCAGAGAGACAGTTGGCAATTTACATCCCGCCCATCAGCATAACAAGGCTCCCTGTTCTCCAGGGCCTGTCTTGCCTTTCCGGTTTTTACACATTTTGTGGATGTCCCTTTTGACCGGTGGAAGTGATACTTCTTTGTAGTGCAGATTTGCATTGCCCGCTTGCTTGCTTGGCCAAAAAGGGCGTATGCGTTTTCTCCTGAATATATTCAGGAGAAAACGCATACGCCCCATTTGGCCAAGTGCATCATTGTCGAAGTTGTGCCCCTCTTCCTGTGATTTAAAGGTGATTCCAACATACCTCTTGAAATCTGTTTCCTGCTATTCTGCCTCGCTTTCAAGTCCGCCTCCTAGCCTTCCCTCAACAGATTTTTGGACGATAGTTGTCATTTATTACTCGGCCAGATTGTGAATTGCAGTGCCCCTGAGCTCCATTTTTCAACTCGTTTTAGGTGAGCTGACCGCAAGTCCAAAATTTTGGTTCAGGACCTATACTGGTTCCCGGTGGGGGGCTGAGACTTTGGTTAATTCTTCTTCCTGCCGGGAAATTACAGTGATATGTGCCCGTCCAAATGCCTATCAGCTACTCTCTCATTGGTTCTCCCTCTTCCCTTTCATCCTCTGCCAAATTGGCAACCTGTGCGAACCAGGAGGTTAAAGGGGCTGTCTCTCCAAGTTGGGAGGTTGATAGTAAAGCTGATGGAAAGTCAAACCGGAGCACCAGGAGAGGGACTATTCGTTGAGTTTTAGAAACCTTTCGTATTCACAGTGTGTCCGTTCTCTAGGTTTCCCGTACATGTTATAACTGTAGTAATATTCCCTTCAACCTGGAGAGTTGGGACCCATGGAATGGGTGCCATGCATTATTGCTTTAAAGGGTCTGCATTTGTTCACCCAATCTCACCAATCCTCTCAGTCCCAAGTGTCCAGCCTTATGCCACATCCAGCTGTCATTGTAGATAAGGTCATTCCAGGTACCATCAGAGACCCTGAAGGAATTGTAAAGAATTTCCCAGTTTTTTTTGTTTTATTTTTGAAATTCCTTTTTATAATGGGTTTGAGCTGATTCTCGCTGCCATATTTATGCCAGTCTAGACACACTTGATTCCCTTACGGAGACATATCAATACATAGGTTTTAAGATTCTTACTAGTCAGATATATTCCTCTGCAGGAAATATGGGGTTTTGAGTCCCTTTCACTGAGGAAGGTGTAGGTCTTGTCTATTCCATAGTTGGTTTTTGGAATGGTACCTGTGCTTATATCAAACTCTGGTTTTATGCATCACCCCACCTCTCCTTCCCCCTTAAGCAGGCATAAGAGTGTTTTCTAAATGTGAGACACTGTTCTCTTTCCTAACTCAGTTCAAGTGTAGCCATGTTTACAGGATCTTCATAAGTGATATCTTATGATAAGTTTCTTTTTCTCTGTGACTTATTTCACTTAGAATCATCGTACCTGAATCCACCCATTTTGCTGCTACTGGTCTTATGACATTGATTTCATGGCTGAGGGATATTCCATCGTACGTAAGTACCACAATTTTTTGAACCATTTTTATATTTCCTGGGATATTTATGGTGTACCCAAGTTGAGGTCCTTGTAAGCAGTGCAGCCCTAAATTCTGGGGTGGCTGTGTCTTTTTGATTTTCAGTTTTCCCAAGGTATATTCCCTAGACTGGAAGTACCCTTGGCTCTGTAGCTCTGTTGTTTACTTGTTTTAGGGAACACAATGCACTCCTCCAGAGAGGCAGTTGGCAATTTACATCCCGCCCATCAGCATAACAAGGCTCCCTGTTCTCCAGGGCCTGTCTTGCCTTTCCGGTTTTTACACATTTTGTGGATGTCCCTTTTGACCGGTGGGAAGTGATACTTCTTTGTAGTGCAGATTTGCATTGCCCGCTTGCTTGCTTGGCCAAAAAGGGCGTATGCGTTTTCTCCTGAATATATTCAGGAGAAAACGCATACGCCCCATTTGGCCAAGTGCATCATTGTCGAAGTTGTGCCCCTCTTCCTGTGCTTTAAAGGCAATTCCAACGTACCTCTTGAAATCTGTTTCCTGCTATTCTGCCTCGCTTTCAAGTCCGCCTCATTGCCTTCCCTCAACAGATTTTTGGACGATAGTTGTCCTTTATTACTGGGCCAGTTTGTGAATTGCTGTGCCCCTGAGCTCCATTTTTCAACTCGTTTTAGGTGAGCTGACCGCAAGTCCAAAATTTTGGTTCAGGACCTATACTGGTTCCCGGTGGGGGGCTGAGACTTTGGTTAATTCTTCTTCCTGCCGGGAAATTACAGTGATATGTGCCAGTCCAAATGCCTATCAGCTACTCTCTCATTGGTTCTCCCTCTTCCCTTTCATCCTCTTTCAAATTGGCAACCTGTGCGAACCAGGAGGTTAAAGGGGCTGTCTCTCCAAGATGGGAGGTTGATAGTAAAGCAGATGGAAAGTCAAACCGGAGCACCAGGAGAGGGACTATTCGTTGAGTTTTAGAAACCTTTCGTATTCACAGAGTGTCCGTTCTCTAGGTTTCCCGTACATGTTATAACTGTAGTAATATTCCCTTCAACCTGGAGAGTTGGGACCCATGGAATGGGTGCCATGCATTATTGCTTTATAGGGTCTGCATTTGTTCACCCAATCTCACCAATCCTCTCAGTCCCAAGTGTCCAGCCTTATGCCACATCCAGCTGTCGTTGTAGATAGGGTCATTCCAGGTTTCATCAGAGACCCTGAAGGAATTGTAAAGAATTTCCCAGTTTTTTTGTTTTGTTTTTGAAATTCCTTTTTATAGTGGGTTTGAGCTGATTCTCGCTGCCATGTTTATGCCAGTCTAGACACACTTGATTCCCTTACGGAGACATATCAATACATAGGTTTTAAGATTCTTACTAGTCAGATATATTCCTCTGCGGGAAATATGGGGTTTTGAGTCCCTTTCACTGAGGAAGGTGTAGGTCTTGTCTATTCCATAGTTGGTTTTTGGAATGGTACCTGTGCTTATATCAAACTCTGGTTTTATGCATCACCCCACCTCTCCTTCCCCCTTAAGCAGGCATAAGAGTGTTTTCTAAATGTGAGACACTGTTCTCTTTCCTAACTCAGTTCAAGTGTAGCCATGTTTACAGGATCTTCAT
Organism: Hyperoodon ampullatus; assembly: GCF_949752795.1. Lineage (NCBI taxonomy): Eukaryota > Metazoa > Chordata > Mammalia > Artiodactyla > Ziphiidae > Hyperoodon > Hyperoodon ampullatus. The sequence continues at coordinate 61,259 of NW_027640600.1, read as the reverse complement.
AAGTGATATCTTATGATAAGTTTCTTTTTCTCTGTGACTTATTTCACTTAGAATCATCGTACCTGAATCCACCCATTTTGCTGCTACTGGTCTTATGACATTGATTTCATGGCTGAGGGATATTCCATCGTACGTAAGTACCACAATTTTTTGAACCATTTTTATATTTCCTGGGATATTTAAGGTGTACCCAAGTTGAGGTCCTTGTAAGCAGTGCAGCCCTAGATTTTGGGGTGCCTCTGTCTTATTGATCTTCAGTTTTCCCAAGGTTTATTCCCTAGACTGGAAGTGCCCTTGGCTCTGTAGCTCTGTTCTTTACTTGTTTTAGGGAACACAATGTACTCCTCCAGAGAGGCAGTTGGCAATTTACATCCCGCCCATCAGCATAACAAGGCTCCCTGTTCTCCAGGGCCTGTCTTGCCTTTCTGGTTTGTACACATTTTGTGGATGTCCCTTTTGACCGGTGGGAAGTGATACTTCTTTGTAGTGAAGATTTGCATTGCCCGCTTGCTTGCTTGGCCAAAAAGGGCGTATGCGTTTTCTCCTGAATATATTCAGGAGAAAACGCATACGCCCCATTTGGCCAAGTGCATCATTGTCGAAGTTGTGCCCCTCTTCCTGTGATTTAAAGGTGATTCCAACGTACCTCTTGAAATCTGTTTCCTGCTATTCTGCCTCGCTTTCAAGTCCGCCTCGTTGCCTTCCCTCAACAGATTTTTGGACGATAGTTGTCCTTTATTACTCGGCCAGTTTGTGAATTGCTGTGCCCCTGAGCTCCATTTTTCAACTCGTTTTTGGTGAGCTGATCGCAAGTCCAAAATTTTGGTTCAGGACCTATACTGGTTCCCGGTGGGGGGCTGAGACTTTGGTTAATTCTTCTTCCTGCCGGGAAATTACAGTGATATGTGCCCGTCCAAATGCCTATCAGCTACTCTCTCATTGGTTCTCCCTCTTCCCTTTCATCCTCTGCCAAATTGGCAACCTGTGCGAACCAGGAGGTTAAAGGGGCTGTCTCTCCAAGTTGGGAGGTTGATAGTAAAGCAGATGGAAAGTCAAACCGGAGCACCAGGAAAGGGACTATTCGTTGAGTTTTAGAAACCTTTCATATTCACAGTGTGTCCGTTCTCTAGGATTCCCGTACATGTTATATCTGTAGTAATATTCCCTTCAACCTGGAGAGTTGGGACCCATGGAATGTGTGCCATGCATTATTGCTTTAAAGGGTCTGCATTTGCTCACCCAATCTCACCAATCCTCTCAGTCCCAAGTGTCCACCCTTATGCCACATCCAGCTGTCATTGTACATAGGGTCATTCCAGGTATCATCAGAGACCCTGAAGGAATTGTAAAGAATTTCCCAGTTTTTTTTGTTTTATTTTTGAAATTCCTTTTTATAGTGGGTTTGAGCTGATTCTCGCTGCCATATTTATGCCAGTCTAGACACACTTGATTCCCTTATGGAGACATATCAATACATAGGTTTTAAGATTCTTACTAGTCAGATATATTCCTCTGCGGGAAATAAGGGGTTTTGAGTCCCTTTCACTGAGGAAGGTGTAGGTCTTGTCTATTCCATAGTTGGTTTTTGGAATGGTACCTGTGCTTATATCAAACTCTGATTTTATGCATCACCCCACCTCTCCTTCGCCCTTAAGCAGGCATAAGAGTGTTTTCTAAATGTGAGACACTGTTCTCTTTCCTAACTCAGTTCAAGTGTAGCCATGTTTACAGGATCTTCATAAGTGATATCTTATGATAAGTTTCTTTTTCTGTGTGACTTATTTCACTTAGAATCATCGTACCTGAATCCACCCATTTTGCTGCTACTGGTCTTATGACATTGATTTCATGGCTGAGGGATATTCCATCGTACGTAAGTACATCAATTTTTTGAACCATTTTTATATTTCCTGGGATATTTATGGTGTACCCAAGTTGAGGTCCTTGTAAGCAGTGCAGCACTAAATTTTGGGGTGGCTGTGTCTTTTTGATTTTCAGTTTTCCCTAGGTATAATACCCTAGACTGGAAGTGCCCTTGGCTCTGTAGCTCTGTTGTTTACTTGTTTTAGGGAACACAATGCACTCCTCCAGAGAGACAGTTGGCAATTTACATCCCGCCCATCAGCATAACAAGGCTCCCTGTTCTCCAGGGCCTGTCTTGCCTTTCCGGTTTTTACACATTTTGTGGATGTCCCTTTTGACCGGTGGAAGTGATACTTCTTTGTAGTGCAGATTTGCATTGCCCGCTTGCTTGCTTGGCCAAAAAGGGCGTATGCGTTTTCTCCTGAATATATTCAGGAGAAAACGCATACGCCCCATTTGGCCAAGTGCATCATTGTCGAAGTTGTGCCCCTCTTCCTGTGATTTAAAGGTGATTCCAACATACCTCTTGAAATCTGTTTCCTGCTATTCTGCCTCGCTTTCAAGTCCGCCTCCTAGCCTTCCCTCAACAGATTTTTGGACGATAGTTGTCATTTATTACTCGGCCAGATTGTGAATTGCAGTGCCCCTGAGCTCCATTTTTCAACTCGTTTTAGGTGAGCTGACCGCAAGTCCAAAATTTTGGTTCAGGACCTATACTGGTTCCCGGTGGGGGGCTGAGACTTTGGTTAATTCTTCTTCCTGCCGGGAAATTACAGTGATATGTGCCCGTCCAAATGCCTATCAGCTACTCTCTCATTGGTTCTCCCTCTTCCCTTTCATCCTCTGCCAAATTGGCAACCTGTGCGAACCAGGAGGTTAAAGGGGCTGTCTCTCCAAGTTGGGAGGTTGATAGTAAAGCTGATGGAAAGTCAAACCGGAGCACCAGGAGAGGGACTATTCGTTGAGTTTTAGAAACCTTTCGTATTCACAGTGTGTCCGTTCTCTAGGTTTCCCGTACATGTTATAACTGTAGTAATATTCCCTTCAACCTGGAGAGTTGGGACCCATGGAATGGGTGCCATGCATTATTGCTTTAAAGGGTCTGCATTTGTTCACCCAATCTCACCAATCCTCTCAGTCCCAAGTGTCCAGCCTTATGCCACATCCAGCTGTCATTGTAGATAAGGTCATTCCAGGTACCATCAGAGACCCTGAAGGAATTGTAAAGAATTTCCCAGTTTTTTTTGTTTTATTTTTGAAATTCCTTTTTATAATGGGTTTGAGCTGATTCTCGCTGCCATATTTATGCCAGTCTAGACACACTTGATTCCCTTACGGAGACATATCAATACATAGGTTTTAAGATTCTTACTAGTCAGATATATTCCTCTGCAGGAAATATGGGGTTTTGAGTCCCTTTCACTGAGGAAGGTGTAGGTCTTGTCTATTCCATAGTTGGTTTTTGGAATGGTACCTGTGCTTATATCAAACTCTGGTTTTATGCATCACCCCACCTCTCCTTCCCCCTTAAGCAGGCATAAGAGTGTTTTCTAAATGTGAGACACTGTTCTCTTTCCTAACTCAGTTCAAGTGTAGCCATGTTTACAGGATCTTCATAAGTGATATCTTATGATAAGTTTCTTTTTCTCTGTGACTTATTTCACTTAGAATCATCGTACCTGAATCCACCCATTTTGCTGCTACTGGTCTTATGACATTGATTTCATGGCTGAGGGATATTCCATCGTACGTAAGTACCACAATTTTTTGAACCATTTTTATATTTCCTGGGATATTTATGGTGTACCCAAGTTGAGGTCCTTGTAAGCAGTGCAGCCCTAAATTTTGGGGTGGCTGTGTCTTTTTGATTTTCAGTTTTCCCTAGGTATATTCCCTAGACTGGAAGTACCCTTGGCTCTGTAGCTCTGTTGTTTACTTGTTTTAGGGAACACAATGCACTCCTCCAGAGAGGCAGTTGTCAATTTACATCCCGCCCATCAGCATAACAATGCTCCCTGTTCTCCAGGGCCTGTCTTGCCTTTCCGGTTTTTACACATTTTGTGGATGTCCCTTTTGACCGGTGGGAAGTGATACTTCTTTGTAGTGCAGATTTGCATTGCCCGCTTGCTTGCTTGGCCAAAAAGGGCGTATGCGTTTTCTCCTGAATATATTCAGGAGAAAACGCATACGCCCCATTTGGCCAAGTGCATCATTGTCGAAGTTGTGCCCCTCTTCCTGTGCTTTAAAGGCAATTCCAACGTACCTCTTGAAATCTGTTTCCTGCTATTCTGCCTCGCTTTCAAGTCCGCCTCATTGCCTTCCCTCAACAGATTTTTGGACGATAGTTGTCCTTTATTACTCGGCCAGTTTGTGAATTGCTGTGCCCCTGAGCTCCATTTTTCAACTCGTTTTAGGTGAGCTGACCGCAAGTCCAAAATTTTGGTTCAGGACCTATACTGGTTCCCGGTGGGGGGCTGAGACTTTGGTTAATTCTTCTTCCTGCCGGGAAATTACAGTGATATGTGCCAGTCCAAATGCCTAACAGCTACTCTCTCATTGGTTCTCCCTCTTCCCTTTAATCCTCTGCCAAATTGGCAACCTGTGCGAACCAGGAGGTTAAAGGGGCTGTCTCTCCAAGATGGGAGGTTGATAGTAAAGCAGATGGAAAGTCAAACCGGAGCACCAGGAGAGGGACTATTCGTTGAGTTTTAAAAACCTTTCGTATTCACAGTGTGTCCGTTCTCTAGGTTTCCCGTACATGTTATAACTGTAGTAATATTCCCTTCAACCTGGAGAGTTGGGACCCATGGAATGGGTGCCATGCATTATTGCTTTAAAGGGTCTGCATTTGTTCACCCAATCTCACCAATCCTCTCAGTCCCAAGTGTCCAGCCTTATGCCACATCCAGCTGTCGTTGTAGATAGGGTCATTCCAGGTTTCATCAGAGACCCTGAAGGAATTGTAAAGAATTTCCCAGTTTTTTTGTTTTGTTTATGAAATTCCTTTTTATAGTCGGTTTGAGCTGATTCTCGCTGCCATGTTTATGCCAGTCTAGACACACTTGATTCCCTTACGGAGACATATCAATACATAGGTTTTAAGATTCTTACTAGTCAGATATATTCCTCTGCGGGAAATATGGGGTTTTGAGTCCCTTTCACTGAGGAAGGTGTAGGTCTTGTCTATTCCATAGTTGGTTTTTGGAATGGTACCTGTGCTTATATGAAACTCTGGTTTTATGCATCACCCCACCTCTCCTTCCCCCTTAAGCAGGCATAAGAGTGTTTTCTAAATGTGAGACACTGTTCTCTTTCCTAACTCAGTTCAAGTGTAGCCATGTTTACAGGATCTTCATAAGTGATATCTTATGATAAGTTTCTTTTTCTCTGTGACTTATTTCACTTAGAATCATCGTACCTGAATCCACCCATTTTGCTGCTACTGGTCTTATGACATTGATTTCATGGCTGAGGGATATTCCATCGTACGTAAGTACCACAATTTTTTGAACCATTTTTATATTTCCTGGGATATTTAAGGTGTACCCAAGTTGAGGTCCTTGTAAGCAGTGCAGCCCTAGATTTTGGGGTGCCTCTGTCTTATTGATCTTCAGTTTTCCCAAGGTTTATTCCCTAGACTGGAAGTGCCCTTGGCTCTGTAGCTCTGTTCTTTACTTGTTTTAGGGAACACAATGTACTCCTCCAGAGAGGCAGTTGGCAATTTACATCCCGCCCATCAGCATAACAAGGCTCCCTGTTCTCCAGGGCCTGTCTTGCCTTTCTGGTTTGTACACATTTTGTGGATGTCCCTTTTGACCGGTGGGAAGTGATACTTCTTTGTAGTGCAGATTTGCATTGCCCGCTTGCTTGCTTGGCCAAAAAGGGCGTATGCGTTTTCTCCTGAATATATTCAGGAGAAAACGCATACGCCCCATTTGGCCAAGTGCATCATTGTCGAAGTTGTGCCCCTCTTCCTGTGATTTAAAGGTGATTCCAACGTACCTCTTGAAATCTGTTTCCTGCTATTCTGCCTCGCATTCAAGTCCGCCTCGTTGCCTTCCCTCAACAGATTTTTGGACGATAGTTGTCCTTTATTACTCGGCCAGTTTGTGAATTGCTGTGCCCCTGAGCTCCATTTTTCAACTCGTTTTTGGTGAGCTGATCGCAAGTCCAAAATTTTGGTTCAGGACCTATACTGGTTCCCGGTGGGGGGCTGAGACTTTGGTTAATTCTTCTTCCTGCCGGGAAATTACAGTGATATGTGCCCGTCCAAATGCCTATCAGCTACTCTCTCATTGGTTCTCCCTCTTCCCTTTCATCCTCTTTCAAATTGGCAACCTGTGCGAACCAGGAGGTTAAAGGGGCTGTCTCTCCAAGTTGGGAGGTTGATAGTAAAGCAGATGGAAAGTCAAACCGGAGCACCAGGAAAGGGACTATTCGTTGAGTTTTAGAAACCTTTCGTATTCACAGTGTGTCCGTTCTCTAGGATTCCCGTACATGTTATATCTGTAGTAATATTCCCTTCAACCTGGAGAGTTGGGACCCATGGAATGTGTGCCATGCATTATTGCTTTAAAGGGTCTGCATTTGCTCACCCAATCTCACCAATCCTCTCAGTCCCAAGTGTCCAGCCTTATGCCACATCCAGCTGTCATTGTACATAGGGTCATTCCAGGTATCATCAGAGACCCTGAAGGAATTGTAAAGAATTTCCCAGTTTTTTTTGTTTTATTTTTGAAATTCCTTTTTATAGTGGGTTTGAGCTGATTCTCGCTGCCATATTTATGCCAGTCTAGACACACTTGATTCCCTTATGGAGACATATCAATACATAGGTTTTAAGATTCTTACTAGTCAGATATATTCCTCTGCGGGAAATAAGGGGTTTTGAGTCCCTTTCACTGAGGAAGGTGTAGGTCTTGTCTATTCCATAGTTGGTTTTTGGAATGGTACCTGTGCTTATATCAAACTCTGATTTTATGCATCACCCCATCTCTCCTTCCCCCTTAAGCAGGCATAAGAGTGTTTTCTAAATGTGAGACACTGTTCTCTTTCCTAACTCAGTTCAAGTGTAGCCATGTTTACAGGATCTTCATAAGTGATATCTTATGATAAGTTTCTTTTTCTGTGTGACTTATTTCACTTAGAATCATCGTACCTGAATCCACCCATTTTGCTGCTACTGGTCTTATGACATTGATTTCATGGCTGAGGGATATTCCATCGTACGTAAGTACATCAATTTTTTGAACCATTTTTATATTTCCTGGGATATTTATGGTGTACCCAAGTTGAGGTCCTTGTAAGCAGTGCAGCACTAAATTTTGGGGTGGCTGTGTCTTTTTGATTTTCAGTTTTCCCTAGGTATATTCCCTAGACTGGAAGTGCCCTTGGCTCTGTAGCTCTGTTGTTTACTTGTTTTAGGGAACACAATGCACTCCTCCAGAGAGACAGTTGGCAATTTACATCCCGCCCATCAGCATAACAAGGCTCCCTGTTCTCCAGGGCCTGTCTTGCCTTTCCGGTTTTTACACATTTTGTGGATGTCCCTTTTGACCGGTGGAAGTGATACTTCTTTGTAGTGCAGATTTGCATTGCCCGCTTGCTTGCTTGGCCAAAAAGGGCGTATGCGTTTTCTCCTGAATATATTCAGGAGAAAACGCATACGCCCCATTTGGCCAAGTGCATCATTGTCGAAGTTGTGCCCCTCTTCCTGTGATTTAAAGGTGATTCCAACATACCTCTTGAAATCTGTTTCCTGCTATTCTGCCTCGCTTTCAAGTCCGCCTCGTTGCCTTCCCTCAACAGATTTTTGGACGATAGTTGTCATTTATTACTCGGCCAGATTGTGAATTGCAGTGCCCCTGAGCTCCATTTTTCAACTCGTTTTAGGTGAGCTGACCGCAAGTCCAAAATTTTGGTTCAGGACCTATACTGGTTCCCGGTGGGGGGCTGAGACTTTGGTTAATTCTTCTTCCTGCCGGGAAATTACAGTGATATGTGCCCGTCCAAATGCCTATCAGCTACTCTCTCATTGGTTCTCCCTCTTCCCTTTCATCCTCTGCCAAATTGGCAACCTGTGCGAACCAGGAGGTTAAAGGGGCTGTCTCTCCAAGTTGGGAGGTTGATAGTAAAGCTGATGGAAAGTCAAACCGGAGCACCAGGAGAGGGACTATTCGTTGAGTTTTAGAAACCTTTCGTATTCACAGTGTGTCCGTTCTCTAGGTTTCCCGTACATGTTATAACTGTAGTAATATTCCCTTCAACCTGGAGAGTTGGGACCCATGGAATGGGTGCCATGCATTATTGCTTTAAAGGGTCTGCATTTGTTCACCCAATCTCACCAATCCTCTCAGTCCCAAGTGTCCAGCCTTATGCCACATCCAGCTGTCATTGTAGATAAGGTCATTCCAGGTACCATCAGAGACCCTGAAGGAATTGTAAAGAATTTCCCAGTTTTTTTTGTTTTATTTTTGAAATTCCTTTTTATAATGGGTTTGAGCTGATTCTCGCTGCCATATTTATGCCAGTCTAGACACACTTGATTCCCTTACGGAGACATATCAATACATAGGTTTTAAGATTCTTACTAGTCAGATATATTCCTCTGCGGGAAATATGGGGTTTTGAGTCCCTTTCACTGAGGAAGGTGTAGGTCTTGTCTATTCCATAGTTGGTTTTTGGAATGGTACCTGTGCTTATATCAAACTCTGGTTTTATGCATCACCCCACCTCTCCTTCCCCCTTAAGCAGGCATAAGAGTGTTTTCTAAATGTGAGACACTGTTCTCTTTCCTAACTCAGTTCAAGTGTAGCCATGTTTACAGGATCTTCATAAGTGATATCTTATGATAAGTTTCTTTTTCTCTGTGACTTATTTCACTTAGAATCATCGTACCTGAATCCACCCATTTTGCTGCTACTGGTCTTATGACATTGATTTCATGGCTGAGGGATATTCCATCGTACGTAAGTACCACAATTTTTTGAACCATTTTTATATTTCCTGGGATATTTATGGTGTACCCAAGTTGAGGTCCTTGTAAGCAGTGCAGCCCTAAATTTTGGGGTGGCTGTGTCTTTTTGATTTTCAGTTTTCCCAAGGTATATTCCCTAGACTGGAAGTACCCTTGGCTCTGTAGCTCTGTTGTTTACTTGTTTTAGGGAACACAATGCACTCCTCCAGAGAGGCAGTTGGCAATTTACATCCCGCCCATCAGCATAACAAGGCTCCCTGTTCTCCAGGGCCTGTCTTGCCTTTCCGGTTTTTACACATTTTGTGGATGTCCCTTTTGACCGGTGGGAAGTGATACTTCTTTGTAGTGCAGATTTGCATTGCCCGCTTGCTTGCTTGGCCAAAAAGGGCGTATGCGTTTTCTCCTGAATATATTCAGGAGAAAACGCATACGCCCCATTTGGCCAAGTGCATCATTGTCGAAGTTGTGCCCCTCTTCCTGTGCTTTAAAGGCAATTCCAACGTACCTCTTGAAATCTGTTTCCTGCTATTCTGCCTCGCTTTCAAGTCCGCCTCATTGCCTTCCCTCAACAGATTTTTGGACGATAGTTGTCCTTTATTACTCGGCCAGTTTGTGAATTGCTGTGCCCCTGAGCTCCATTTTTCAACTCGTTTTAGGTGAGCTGACCGCAAGTCCAAAATTTTGGTTCAGGACCTATACTGGTTCCCGGTGGGGGGCTGAGACTTTGGTTAATTCTTCTTCCTGCCGGGAAATTACAGTGATATGTGCCAGTCCAAATGCCTAACAGCTACTCTCTCATTGGTTCTCCCTCTTCCCTTTAATCCTCTGCCAAATTGGCAACCTGTGCGAACCAGGAGGTTAAAGGGGCTGTCTCTCCAAGATGGGAGGTTGATAGTAAAGCAGATGGAAAGTCAAACCGGAGCACCAGGAGAGGGACTATTCGTTGAGTTTTAGAAACCTTTCGTATTCACAGAGTGTCCGTTCTCTAGGTTTCCCGTACATGTTATAACTGTAGTAATATTCCCTTCAACCTGGACAGTTGGGACCCATGGAATGGGTGCCATGCATTATTGCTTTAAAGGGTCTGCATTTGTTCACCCAATCTCACCAATCCTCTCAGTCCCAAGTGTCCAGCCTTATGCCACATCCAGCTGTCGTTGTAGATAGGGTCATTCCAGGTTTCATCAGAGACCCTGAAGGAATTGTAAAGAATTTCCCAGTTTTTTTGTTTTGTTTTTGAAATTCCTTTTTATAGTGGGTTTGAGCTGATTCTCGCTGCCATGTTTATGCCAGTCTAGACACACTTGATTCCCTTACGGAGACATATCAATACATAGGTTTTAAGATTCTTACTAGTCAGATATATTGCTCTGCGGCAAATATGGGGTTTTGAGTCCCTTTCACTGAGGAAGGTGTAGGTCTTGTCTATTCCATAGTTGGTTTTTGGAATGGTACCTGTGCTTATATGAAACTCTGGTTTTATGCATCACCCCACCTCTCCTTCCCCCTTAAGCAGGCATAAGAGTGTTTTCTAAATGTGAGACACTGTTCTCTTTCCTAACTCAGTTCAAGTGTAGCCATGTTTACAGGATCTTCATAAGTGATATCTTATGATAAGTTTCTTTTTCTCTGTGACTTATTTCACTTAGAATCATCATACCTGAATCCACCCATTTTGCTGCTACTGGTCTTATGACATTGATTTCATGGCTGAGGGATATTCCATCGTACGTAAGTACCACAATTTTTTGAACCATTTTTATATTTCCTGGGATATTTAAGGTGTACCCAAGTTGAGGTCCTTGTAAGCAGTGCAGCCCTAGATTTTGGGGTGGCTCGGTCTTATTGATCTTCAGTTTTCCCAAGGTTTATTCCCTAGACTGGAAGTGGCCTTGGCTCTGTAGCTCTGTTCTTTACTTGTTTTAGGGAACACAATGTACTCCTCCAGAGAGGCAGTTGGCAATTTACATCCCGCCCATCAGCATAACAAGGCTCCCTGTTCTCCAGGGCCTGTCTTGCCTTTCTGGTTTGTACACATTTTGTGGATGTCCCTTTTGACCGGTGGGAAGTGATACTACTTTGTAGTGCAGATTTGCATTGCCCGCTTGCTTGCTTGGCCAAAAAGGGCGTATGCGTTTTCTCCTGAATATATTCAGGAGAAAACGCATACGCCCCATTTGGCCAAGTGCATCATTGTCGAAGTTGTGCCCCTCTTCCTGTGATTTAAAGGTGATTCCAACGTACCTCTTGAAATCTGTTTCCTGCTATTCTGCCTCGCTTTCAAGTCCGCCTCGTTGCCTTCCCTCAACAGATTTTTGGACGATAGTTGTCATTTATTACTCGGCCAGATTGTGAATTGCAGTGCCCCTGAGCTCCATTTTTCAACTCGTTTTAGGTGAGCTGACCGCAAGTCCAAAATTTTGGTTCAGGACCTATACTGGTTCCCGGTGGGGGGCTGAGACTTTGGTTAATTCTTCTTCCTGCCGGGAAATTACAGTGATATGTGCCCGTCCAAATGCCTATCAGCTACTCTCTCATTGGTTCTCCCTCTTCCCTTTCATCCTCTGCCAAATTGGCAACCTGTGCGAACCAGGAGGTTAAAGGGGCTGTCTCTCCAAGTTGGGAGGTTGATAGTAAAGCTGATGGAAAGTCAAACCGGAGCACCAGGAGAGGGACTATTCGTTGAGTTTTAGAAACCTTTCGTATTCACAGTGTGTCCGTTCTCTAGGTTTCCCGTACATGTTATAACTGTAGTAATATTCCCTTCAACCTGGAGAGTTGGGACCCATGGAATGGGTGCCATGCATTATTGCTTTAAAGGGTCTGCATTTGTTCACCCAATCTCACCAATCCTCTCAGTCCCAAGTGTCCAGCCTTATGCCACATCCAGCTGTCATTGTAGATAAGGTCATTCCAGGTACCATCAGAGACCCTGAAGGAATTGTAAAGAATTTCCCAGTTTTTTTTGTTTTATTTTTGAAATTCCTTTTTATAATGGGTTTGAGCTGATTCTCGCTGCCATATTTATGCCAGTCTAGACACACTTGATTCCCTTACGGAGACATATCAATACATAGGTTTTAAGATTCTTACTAGTCAGATATATTCCTCTGCGGGAAATATGGGGTTTTGAGTCCCTTTCACTGAGGAAGGTGTAGGTCTTGTCTATTCCATAGTTGGTTTTTGGAATGGTACCTGTGCTTATATCAAACTCTGGTTTTATGCATCACCCCACCTCTCCTTCCCCCTTAAGCAGGCATAAGAGTGTTTTCTAAATGTGAGACACTGTTCTCTTTCCTAACTCAGTTCAAGTGTAGCCATGTTTACAGGATCTTCATAAGTGATATCTTATGATAAGTTTCTTTTTCTCTGTGACTTATTTCACTTAGAATCATCGTACCTGAATCCACCCATTTTGCTGCTACTGGTCTTATGACATTGATTTCATGGCTGAGGGATATTCCATCGTACGTAAGTACCACAATTTTTTGAACCATTTTTATATTTCCTGGGATATTTATGGTGTACCCAAGTTGAGGTCCTTGTAAGCAGTGCAGCCCTAAATTTTGGGGTGGCTGTGTCTTTTTGATTTTCAGTTTTCCCAAGGTATATTCCCTAGACTGGAAGTACCCTTGGCTCTGTAGCTCTGTTGTTTACTTGTTTTAGGGAACACAATGCACTCCTCCAGAGAGGCAGTTGGCAATTTACATCCCGCCCATCAGCATAACAAGGCTCCCTGTTCTCCAGGGCCTGTCTTGCCTTTCCGGTTTTTACACATTTTGTGGATGTCCCTTTTGACCGGTGGGAAGTGATACTTCTTTGTAGTGCAGATTTGCATTGCCCGCTTGCTTGCTTGGCCAAAAAGGGCGTATGCGTTTTCTCCTGAATATATTCAGGAGAAAACGCATACGCCCCATTTGGCCAAGTGCATCATTGTCGAAGTTGTGCCCCTCTTCCTGTGCTTTAAAGGCAATTCCAACGTACCTCTTGAAATCTGTTTCCTGCTATTCTGCCTCGCTTTCAAGTCCGCCTCATTGCCTTCCCTCAACAGATTTTTGGACGATAGTTGTCCTTTATTACTCGGCCAGTTTGTGAATTGCTGTGCCCCTGAGCTCCATTTTTCAACTCGTTTTAGGTGAGCTGACCGCAAGTCCAAAATTTTGGTTCAGGACCTATACTGGTTCCCGGTGGGGGGCTGAGACTTTGGTTAATTCTTCTTCCTGCCGGGAAATTACAGTGATATGTGCCAGTCCAAATGCCTAACAGCTACTCTCTCATTGGTTCTCCCTCTTCCCTTTAATCCTCTGCCAAATTGGCAACCTGTGCGAACCAGGAGGTTAAAGGGGCTGTCTCTCCAAGATGGGAGGTTGATAGTAAAGCAGATGGAAAGTCAAACCGGAGCACCAGGAGAGGGACTATTCGTTGAGTTTTAGAAACCTTTCGTATTCACAGAGTGTCCGTTCTCTAGGTTTCCCGTACATGTTATAACTGTAGTAATATTCCCTTCAACCTGGACAGTTGGGACCCATGGAATGGGTGCCATGCATTATTGCTTTAAAGGGTCTGCATTTGTTCACCCAATCTCACCAATCCTCTCAGTCCCAAGTGTCCAGCCTTATGCCACATCCAGCTGTCGTTGTAGATAGGGTCATTCCAGGTTTCATCAGAGACCCTGAAGGAATTGTAAAGAATTTCCCAGTTTTTTTGTTTTGTTTTTGAAATTCCTTTTTATAGTGGGTTTGAGCTGATTCTCGCTGCCATGTTTATGCCAGTCTAGACACACTTGATTCCCTTACGGAGACATATCAATACATAGGTTTTAAGATTCTTACTAGTCAGATATATTGCTCTGCGGCAAATATGGGGTTTTGAGTCCCTTTCACTGAGGAAGGTGTAGGTCTTGTCTATTCCATAGTTGGTTTTTGGAATGGTACCTGTGCTTATATGAAACTCTGGTTTTATGCATCACCCCACCTCTCCTTCCCCCTTAAGCAGGCATAAGAGTGTTTTCTAAATGTGAGACACTGTTCTCTTTCCTAACTCAGTTCAAGTGTAGCCATGTTTACAGGATCTTCATAAGTGATATCTTATGATAAGTTTCTTTTTCTCTGTGACTTATTTCACTTAGAATCATCATACCTGAATCCACCCATTTTGCTGCTACTGGTCTTATGACATTGATTTCATGGCTGAGGGATATTCCATCGTACGTAAGTACCACAATTTTTTGAACCATTTTTATATTTCCTGGGATATTTAAGGTGTACCCAAGTTGAGGTCCTTGTAAGCAGTGCAGCCCTAGATTTTGGGGTGGCTCGGTCTTATTGATCTTCAGTTTTCCCAAGGTTTATTCCCTAGACTGGAAGTGGCCTTGGCTCTGTAGCTCTGTTCTTTACTTGTTTTAGGGAACACAATGTACTCCTCCAGAGAGGCAGTTGGCAATTTACATCCCGCCCATCAGCATAACAAGGCTCCCTGTTCTCCAGGGCCTGTCTTGCCTTTCTGGTTTGTACACATTTTGTGGATGTCCCTTTTGACCGGTGGGAAGTGATACTACTTTGTAGTGCAGATTTGCATTGCCCGCTTGCTTGCTTGGCCAAAAAGGGCGTATGCGTTTTCTCCTGAATATATTCAGGAGAAAACGCATACGCCCCATTTGGCCAAGTGCATCATTGTCGAAGTTGTGCCCCTCTTCCTGTGATTTAAAGGTGATTCCAACGTACCTCTTGAAATCTGTTTCCTGCTATTCTGCCTCGCTTTCAAGTCCGCCTCGTTGCCTTCCCTCAACAGATTTTTGGACGATAGTTGTCCTTTATTACTCGGCCAGTTTGTGAATTGCTGTGCCCCTGAGCTCCATTTTTCAACTCGTTTTTGGTGAGCTGATCGCAAGTCCAAAATTTTGGTTCAGGACCTATACTGGTTCCCGGTGGGGGGCTGAGACTTTGGTTAATTCTTCTTCCTGCCGGGAAATTACAGTGATATGTGCCCGTCCAAATGCCTATCAGCTACTCTCTCATTGGTTCTCCCTCTTCCCTTTCATCCTCTTTCAAATTGGCAACCTGTGCGAACCAGGAGGTTAAAGGGGCTGTCTCTCCAAGTTGGGAGGTTGATAGTAAAGCAGATGGAAAGTCAAACCGGAGCACCAGGAAAGGGACTATTCGTTGAGTTTTAGAAACCTTTCGTATTCACAGTGTGTCCGTTCTCTAGGATTCCCGTACATGTTATATCTGTAGTAATATTCCCTTCAACCTGGAGAGTTGGGACCCATGGAATGTGTGCCATGCATTATTGCTTTAAAGGGTCTGCATTTGCTCACCCAATCTCACCAATCCTTTCAGTCCCAAGTGTCCAGCCTTATGCCACATCCAGCTGTCATTGTACATAGGGTCATTCCAGGTATCATCAGAGACCCTGAAGGAATTGTAAAGAATTTCCCAGTTTTTTTTGTTTTATTTTTGAAATTCCTTTTTATAGTGGGTTTGAGCTGATTCTCGCTGCCATATTTATGCCAGTCTAGACACACTTGATTCCCTTATGGAGACATATCAATACATAGGTTTTAAGATTCTTACTAGTCAGATATATTCCTCTGCGGGAAATAAGGGGTTTTGAGTCCCTTTCACTGAGGAAGGTGTAGGTCTTGTCTATTCCATAGTTGGTTTTTGGAATGGTACCTGTGCTTATATCAAACTCTGATTTCATGCATCACCCCACCTCTCCTTCCCCCTTAAGCAGGCATAAGAGTGTTTTCTAAATGTGAGACACTGTTCTCTTTCCTAACTCAGTTCAAGTGTAGCCATGTTTACAGGATCTTCATAAGTGATATCTTATGATAAGTTTCTTTTTCTGTGTGACTTATTTCACTTTGAATCATCGTACCTGAATCCACCCATTTTGCTGCTACTGGTCTTATGACATTGATTTCATGGCGGAGGGATATTCCATCGTACGTAAGTACATCAATTTTTTGAACCATTTTTATATTTCCTGGGATATTTATGGTGTACCCAAGTTGAGGTCCTTGTAAGCAGTGCAGCACTAAATTTTGGGGTGGCTGTGTCTTTTTGATTTTCAGTTTTCCCTAGGTATATTCCCTAGACTGGAAGTGCCCTTGGCTCTGTAGCTCTGTTGTTTACTTGTTTTAGGGAACACAATGCACTCCTCCAGAGAGACAGTTGGCAATTTACATCCCGCCCATCAGCATAACAAGGCTCCCTGTTCTCCAGGGCCTGTCTTGCCTTTCCGGTTTTTACACATTTTGTGGATGTCCCTTTTGACCGGTGGGAAGTGATACTTCTTTGTAGTGCAGATTTGCATTGCCCGCTTGCTTGCTTGGCCAAAAAGGGCGTATGCGTTTTCTCCTGAATATATTCAGGAGAAAACGCATACGCCCCATTTGGCCAAGTGCATCATTGTCGAAGTTGTGCCCCTCTTCCTGTGATTTAAAGGTGATTCCAACATACCTCTTGAAATCTGTTTCCTGCTATTCTGCCTCGCTTTCAAGTCCGCCTCCTAGCCTTCCCTCAACAGATTTTTGGACGATAGTTGTCATTTATTACTCGGCCAGATTGTGAATTGCAGTGCCCCTGAGCTCCATTTTTCAACTCGTTTTAGGTGAGCTGACCGCAAGTCCAAAATTTTGGTTCAGGACCTATACTGGTTCCCGGTGGGGGGCTGAGACTTTGGTTAATTCTTCTTCCTGCCGGGAAATTACAGTGATATGTGCCCGTCCAAATGCCTATCAGCTACTCTCTCATTGGTTCTCCCTCTTCCCTTTCATCCTCTGCCAAATTGGCAACCTGTGCGAACCAGGAGGTTAAAGGGGCTGTCTCTCCAAGTTGGGAGGTTGATAGTAAAGCTGATGGAAAGTCAAACCGGAGCACCAGGAGAGGGACTATTCGTTGAGTTTTAGAAACCTTTCGTATTCACAGTGTGTCCGTTCTCTAGGTTTCCCGTACATGTTATAACTGTAGTAATATTCCCTTCAACCTGGAGAGTTGGGACCCATGGAATGGGTGCCATGCATTATTGCTTTAAAGGGTCTGCATTTGTTCACCCAATCTCACCAATCCTCTCAGTCCCAAGTGTCCAGCCTTATGCCACATCCAGCTGTCATTGTAGATAAGGTCATTCCAGGTACCATCAGAGACCCTGAAGGAATTGTAAAGAATTTCCCAGTTTTTTTTGTTTTATTTTTGAAATTCCTTTTTATAATGGGTTTGAGCTGATTCTCGCTGCCATATTTATGCCAGTCTAGACACACTTGATTCCCTTACGGAGACATATCAATACATAGGTTTTAAGATTCTTACTAGTCAGATATATTCCTCTGCGGGAAATATGGGGTTTTGAGTCCCTTTCACTGAGGAAGGTGTAGGTCTTGTCTATTCCATAGTTGGTTTTTGGAATGGTACCTGTGCTTATATCAAACTCTGGTTTTATGCATCACCCCACCTCTCCTTCCCCCTTAAGCAGGCATAAGAGTGTTTTCTAAATGTGAGACACTGTTCTCTTTCCTAACTCAGTTCAAGTGTAGCCATGTTTACAGGATCTTCATAAGTGATATCTTATGATAAGTTTCTTTTTCTCTGTGACTTATTTCACTTAGAATCATCGTACCTGAATCCACCCATTTTGCTGCTACTGGTCTTATGACATTGATTTCATGGCTGAGGGATATTCCATCGTACGTAAGTACCACAATTTTTTGAACCATTTTTATATTTCCTGGGATATTTATGGTGTACCCAAGTTGAGGTCCTTGTAAGCAGTGCAGCCCTAAATTTTGGGGTGGCTGTGTCTTTTTGATTTTCAGTTTTCCCAAGGTATATTCCCTAGACTGGAAGTACCCTTGGCTCTGTAGCTCTGTTGTTTACTTGTTTTAGGGAACACAATGCACTCCTCCAGAGAGGCAGTTGGCAATTTACATCCCGCCCATCAGCATAACAAGGCTCCCTGTTCTCCAGGGCCTGTCTTGCCTTTCCGGTTTTTACACATTTTGTGGATGTCCCTTTTGACCGGTGGGAAGTGATACTTCTTTGTAGTGCAGATTTGCATTGCCCGCTTGCTTGCTTGGCCAAAAAGGGCGTATGCGTTTTCTCCTGAATATATTCAGGAGAAAACGCATACGCCCCATTTGGCCAAGTGCATCATTGTCGAAGTTGTGCCCCTCTTCCTGTGCTTTAAAGGCAATTCCAACGTACCTCTTGAAATCTGTTTCCTGCTATTCTGCCTCGCTTTCAAGTCCGCCTCATTGCCTTCCCTCAACAGATTTTTGGACGATAGTTGTCCTTTATTACTCGGCCAGTTTGTGAATTGCTGTGCCCCTGAGCTCCATTTTTCAACTCGTTTTAGGTGAGCTGACCGCAAGTCCAAAATTTTGGTTCAGGACCTATACTGGTTCCCGGTGGGGGGCTGAGACTTTGGTTAATTCTTCTTCCTGCCGGGAAATTACAGTGATATGTGCCAGTCCAAATGCCTAACAGCTACTCTCTCATTGGTTCTCCCTCTTCCCTTTAATCCTCTGCCAAATTGGCAACCTGTGCGAACCAGGAGGTTAAAGGGGCTGTCTCTCCAAGATGGGAGGTTGATAGTAAAGCAGATGGAAAGTCAAACCGGAGCACCAGGAGAGGGACTATTCGTTGAGTTTTAGAAACCTTTCGTATTCACAGAGTGTCCGTTCTCTAGGTTTCCCGTACATGTTATAACTGTAGTAATATTCCCTTCAACCTGGACAGTTGGGACCCATGGAATGGGTGCCATGCATTATTGCTTTAAAGGGTCTGCATTTGTTCACCCAATCTCACCAATCCTCTCAGTCCCAAGTGTCCAGCCTTATGCCACATCCAGCTGTCGTTGTAGATAGGGTCATTCCAGGTTTCATCAGAGACCCTGAAGGAATTGTAAAGAATTTCCCAGTTTTTTTGTTTTGTTTTTGAAATTCCTTTTTATAGTGGGTTTGAGCTGATTCTCGCTGCCATGTTTATGCCAGTCTAGACACACTTGATTCCCTTACGGAGACATATCAATACATAGGTTTTAAGATTCTTACTAGTCAGATATATTGCTCTGCGGCAAATATGGGGTTTTGAGTCCCTTTCACTGAGGAAGGTGTAGGTCTTGTCTATTCCATAGTTGGTTTTTGGAATGGTACCTGTGCTTATATGAAACTCTGGTTTTATGCATCACCCCACCTCTCCTTCCCCCTTAAGCAGGCATAAGAGTGTTTTCTAAATGTGAGACACTGTTCTCTTTCCTAACTCAGTTCAAGTGTAGCCATGTTTACAGGATCTTCATAAGTGATATCTTATGATAAGTTTCTTTTTCTCTGTGACTTATTTCACTTAGAATCATCATACCTGAATCCACCCATTTTGCTGCTACTGGTCTTATGACATTGATTTCATGGCTGAGGGATATTCCATCGTACGTAAGTACCACAATTTTTTGAACCATTTTTATATTTCCTGGGATATTTAAGGTGTACCCAAGTTGAGGTCCTTGTAAGCAGTGCAGCCCTAGATTTTGGGGTGGCTCGGTCTTATTGATCTTCAGTTTTCCCAAGGTTTATTCCCTAGACTGGAAGTGGCCTTGGCTCTGTAGCTCTGTTCTTTACTTGTTTTAGGGAACACAATGTACTCCTCCAGAGAGGCAGTTGGCAATTTACATCCCGCCCATCAGCATAACAAGGCTCCCTGTTCTCCAGGGCCTGTCTTGCCTTTCTGGTTTGTACACATTTTGTGGATGTCCCTTTTGACCGGTGGGAAGTGATACTACTTTGTAGTGCAGATTTGCATTGCCCGCTTGCTTGCTTGGCCAAAAAGGGCGTATGCGTTTTCTCCTGAATATATTCAGGAGAAAACGCATACGCCCCATTTGGCCAAGTGCATCATTGTCGAAGTTGTGCCCCTCTTCCTGTGATTTAAAGGTGATTCCAAAGTACCTCTTGAAATCTGTTTCCTGCTATTCTGCCTCGCTTTCAAGTCCGCCTCGTTGCCTTCCCTCAACAGATTTTTGGACGATAGTTGTCCTTTATTACTCGGCCAGTTTGTGAATTGCTGTGCCCCTGAGCTCCATTTTTCAACTCGTTTTTGGTGAGCTGATCGCAAGTCCAAAATTTTGGTTCAGGACCTATACTGGTTCCCGGTGGGGGGCTGAGACTTTGGTTAATTCTTCTTCCTGCCGGGAAATTACAGTGATATGTGCCCGTCCAAATGCCTATCAGCTACTCTCTCATTGGTTCTCCCTCTTCCCTTTCATCCTCTGCCAAATTGGCAACCTGTGCGAACCAGGAGGTTAAAGGGGCTGTCTCTCCAAGTTGGGAGGTTGATAGTAAAGCAGATGGAAAGTCAAACCGGAGCACCAGGAAAGGGACTATTCGTTGAGTTTTAGAAACCTTTCGTATTCACAGTGTGTCCGTTCTCTAGGATTCCCGTACATGTTATATCTGTAGTAATATTCCCTTCAACCTGGAGAGTTGGGACCCATGGAATGTGTGCCATGCATTATTGCTTTAAAGGGTCTGCATTTGCTCACCCAATCTCACCAATCCTCTCAGTCCCAAGTGTCCAGCCTTATGCCACATCCAGCTGTCATTGTACATAGGGTCATTCCAGGTATCATCAGAGACCCTGAAGGAATTGTAAAGAATTTCCCAGTTTTTTTTGTTTTATTTTAGAAATTCCTTTTTATAGTGGGTTTGAGCTGATTCTCGCTGCCATATTTATGCCAGTGTAGACACACTTGATTCCCTTATGGAGACATATCAATACATAGGTTTTAAGATTCTTACTAGTCAGATATATTCCTCTGCGGGAAATAAGGGGTTTTGAGTCCCTTTCACTGAGGAAGGTGTAGGTCTTGTCTATTCCATAGTTGGTTTTTGGAATGGTACCTGTGCTTATATCAAACTCTGATTTCATGCATCACCCCACCTCTCCTTCCCCCTTAAGCAGGCATAAGAGTGTTTTCTAAATGTGAGACACTGTTCTCTTTCCTAACTCAGTTCAAGTGTAGCCATGTTTACAGGATCTTCATAAGTGATATCTTATGATAAGTTTCTTTTTCTGTGTGACTTATTTCACTTAGAATCATCGTACCTGAATCCACCCATTTTGCTGCTACTGGTCTTATGACATTGATTTCATGGCTGAGGGATATTCCATCGTACGTAAGTACATCAATTTTTTGAACCATTTTTATATTTCCTGGGATATTTATGGTGTACCCAAGTTGAGGTCCTTGTAAGCAGTGCAGCACTAAATTTTGGGGTGGCTGTGTCTTTTTGATTTTCAGTTTTCCCTAGGTATATTACCTAGACTGGAAGTGCCCTTGGCTCTGTAGCTCTGTTGTTTACTTGTTTTAGGGAACACAATGCACTCCTCCAGAGAGACAGTTGGCAATTTACATCCCGCCCATCAGCATAACAAGGCTCCCTGTTCTCCAGGGCCTGTCTTGCCTTTCCGGTTTTTACACATTTTGTGGATGTCCCTTTTGACCGGTGGGAAGTGATACTTCTTTGTAGTGCAGATTTGCATTGCCCGCTTGCTTGCTTGGCCAAAAAGGGCGTATGCGTTTTCTCCTGAATATATTCAGGAGAAAACGCATACGCCCCATTTGGCCAAGTGCATCATTGTCGAAGTTGTGCCCCTCTTCCTGTGATTTAAAGGTGATTCCAACATACCTCTTGAAATCTGTTTCCTGCTATTCTGCCTCGCTTTCAAGTCCGCCTCCTAGCCTTCCCTCAACAGATTTTTGGACGATAGTTGTCATTTATTACTCGGCCAGATTGTGAATTGCAGTGCCCCTGAGCTCCATTTTTCAACTCGTTTTAGGTGAGCTGACCGCAAGTCCAAAATTTTG
Organism: Hyperoodon ampullatus; assembly: GCF_949752795.1. Taxonomy (NCBI): domain Eukaryota; kingdom Metazoa; phylum Chordata; class Mammalia; order Artiodactyla; family Ziphiidae; genus Hyperoodon; species Hyperoodon ampullatus. Next base: position 39,559 of record NW_027640600.1, on the reverse strand, counting down.
GTTCAGGACCTATACTGGTTCCCGGTGGGGGGCTGAGACTTTGGTTAATTCTTCTTCCTGCCGGGAAATTACAGTGATATGTGCCCGTCCAAATGCCTATCAGCTACTCTCTCATTGGTTCTCCCTCTTCCCTTTCATCCTCTGCCAAATTGGCAACCTGTGCGAACCAGGAGGTTAAAGGGGCTGTCTCTCCAAGTTGGGAGGTTGATAGTAAAGCTGATGGAAAGTCAAACCGGAGCACCAGGAGAGGGACTATTCGTTGAGTTTTAGAAACCTTTCGTATTCACAGTGTGTCCGTTCTCTAGGTTTCCCGTACATGTTATAACTGTAGTAATATTCCCTTCAACCTGGAGAGTTGGGACCCATGGAATGGGTGCCATGCATTATTGCTTTAAAGGGTCTGCATTTGTTCACCCAATCTCACCAATCCTCTCAGTCCCAAGTGTCCAGCCTTATGCCACATCCAGCTGTCATTGTAGATAAGGTCATTCCAGGTACCATCAGAGACCCTGAAGGAATTGTAAAGAATTTCCCAGTTTTTTTTGTTTTATTTTTGAAATTCCTTTTTATAATGGGTTTGAGCTGATTCTCGCTGCCATATTTATGCCAGTCTAGACACACTTGATTCCCTTACGGAGACATATCAATACATAGGTTTTAAGATTCTTACTAGTCAGATATATTCCTCTGCGGGAAATATGGGGTTTTGAGTCCCTTTCACTGAGGAAGGTGTAGGTCTTGTCTATTCCATAGTTGGTTTTTGGAATGGTACCTGTGCTTATATCAAACTCTGGTTTTATGCATCACCCCACCTCTCCTTCCCCCTTAAGCAGGCATAAGAGTGTTTTCTAAATGTGAGACACTGTTCTCTTTCCTAACTCAGTTCAAGTGTAGCCATGTTTACAGGATCTTCATAAGTGATATCTTATGATAAGTTTCTTTTTCTCTGTGACTTATTTCACTTAGAATCATCGTACCTGAATCCACCCATTTTGCTGCTACTGGTCTTATGACATTGATTTCATGGCTGAGGGATATTCCATCGTACGTAAGTACCACAATTTTTTGAACCATTTTTATATTTCCTGGGATATTTATGGTGTACCCAAGTTGAGGTCCTTGTAAGCAGTGCAGCCCTAAATTTTGGGGTGGCTGTGTCTTTTTGATTTTCAGTTTTCCCAAGGTATATTCCCTAGACTGGAAGTACCCTTGGCTCTGTAGCTCTGTTGTTTACTTGTTTTAGGGAACACAATGCACTCCTCCAGAGAGGCAGTTGTCAATTTACATCCCGCCCATCAGCATAACAAGGCTCCCTGTTCTCCAGGGCCTGTCTTGCCTTTCCGGTTTTTACACATTTTGTGGATGTCCCTTTTGACCGGTGGGAAGTGATACTCCTTTGTAGTGCAGATTTGCATTGCCCGCTTGCTTGCTTGGCCAAAAAGGGCGTATGCGTTTTCTCCTGAATATATTCAGGAGAAAATGCATACGCCCCATTTGGCCAAGTGCATCATTGTCGAAGTTGTGGCCCTCTTCCTGTGCTTTAAAGGCAATTCCAACGTACCTCATGAAATCTGTTTCCTGCTATTCTGCCTCGCTTTCAAGTCCGCCTCATTGCCTTCCCTCAACAGATTTTTGCACGATAGTTGTCCTTTATTACTCGGCCAGTTTGTGAATTGCTGTGCCCCTGAGCTCCATTTTTCAACTCGTTTTAGGTGAGCTGACCGCAAGTCCAAAATTTTGGTTCAGGACCTATACTGGTTCCCGGTGGGGGGCTGAGACTTTGGTTAATTCTTCTTCCTGCCGGGAAATTACAGTGATATGTGCCAGTCCAAATGCCTAACAGCTACTCTCTCATTGGTTCTCCCTCTTCCCTTTAATCCTCTGCCAAATTGGCAACCTGTGCGAACCAGGAGGTTAAAGGGGCTGTCTCTCCAAGATGGGAGGTTGATAGTAAAGCAGATGGAAAGTCAAACCGGAGCACCAGGAGAGGGACTATTCGTTGAGTTTTAAAAACCTTTCGTATTCACAGTGTGTCCGTTCTCTAGGTTTCCCGTACATGTTATAACTGTAGTAATATTCCCTTCAACCTGGAGAGTTGGGACCCATGGAATGGGTGCCATGCATTATTGCTTTAAAGGGTCTGCATTTGTTCACCCAATCTCACCAATCCTCTCAGTCCCAAGTGTCCAGCCTTATGCCACATCCAGCTGTCGTTGTAGATAGGGTCATTCCAGGTTTCATCAGAGACCCTGAAGGAATTGTAAAGAATTTCCCAGTTTTTTTGTTTTGTTTTTGAAATTCCTTTTTATAGTGGGTTTGAGCTGATTCTCGCTGCCATGTTTATGCCAGTCTAGACACACTTGATTCCCTTACGGAGACATATCAATACATAGGTTTTAAGATTCTTACTAGTCAGATATATTCCTCTGCGGCAAATATGGGGTTTTGAGTCCCTTTCACTGAGGAAGGTGTAGGTCTTGTCTATTCCATAGTTGGTTTTTGGAATGGTACCTGTGCTTATATCAAACTCTGGTTTTATGCATCACCCCACCTCTCCTTCCCCCTTAAGCAGGCATAAGAGTGTTTTCTAAATGTGAGACACTGTTCTCTTTCCTAACTCAGTTCAAGTGTAGCCATGTTTACAGGATCTTCATAAGTGATATCTTATGATAAGTTTCTTTTTCTCTGTGACTTATTTCACTTAGAATCATCATACCTGAATCCACCCATTTTGCTGCTACTGGTCTTATGACATTGATTTCATGGCTGAGGGATATTCCATCGTACGTAAGTACCACAATTTTTTGAACCATTTTTATATTTCCTGGGATATTTAAGGTGTACCCAAGTTGAGGTCCTTGTAAGCAGTGCAGCCCTAGATTTTGGGGTGGCTCTGTCTTATTGATCTTCAGTTTTCCCAAGGTTTATTCCCTAGACTGGAAGTGCCCTTGGCTCTGTAGCTCTGTTCTTTACTTGTTTTAGGGAACACAATGTACTCCTCCAGAGAGGCAGTTGGCAATTTACATCCCGCCCATCAGCATAACAAGGCTCCCTGTTCTCCAGGGCCTGTCTTGCCTTTCTGGTTTGTACACATTTTGTGGATGTCCCTTTTGACCGGTGGGAAGTGATACTTCTTTGTAGTGCAGATTTGCATTGCCCGCTTGCTTGCTTGGCCAAAAAGGGCGTATGCGTTTTCTCCTGAATATATTCAGGAGAAAACGCATACGCCCCATTTGGCCAAGTGCATCATTGTCGAAGTTGTGCCCCTCTTCCTGTGATTTAAAGGTGATTCCAACGTACCTCTTGAAATCTGTTTCCTGCTATTCTGCCTCGCTTTCAAGTCCGCCTCGTTGCCTTCCCTCAACAGATTTTTGGACGATAGTTGTCATTTATTACTCGGCCAGATTGTGAATTGCTGTGCCCCTGAGCTCCATTTTTCAACTCGTTTTAGGTGAGCTGACCGCAAGTCCAAAATTTTGGTTCAGGACCTATACTGGTTCCCGGTGGGGGGCTGAGACTTTGGTTAATTCTTCTTCCTGCCGGGAAATTACAGTGATATGTGCCCGTCCAAATGCCTATCAGCTACTCTCTCATTGGTTCTCCCTCTTCCCTTTCATCCTCTGCCAAATTGGCAACCTGTGCGAACCAGGAGGTTAAAGGGGCTGTCTCTCCAAGTTGGGAGGTTGATAGTAAAGCTGATGGAAAGTCAAACCGGAGCACCAGGAGAGGGACTATTCGTTGAGTTTTAGAAACCTTTCGTATTCACAGTGTGTCCGTTCTCTAGGTTTCCCGTACATGTTATAACTGTAGTAATATTCCCTTCAACCTGGAGAGTTGGGACCCATGGAATGGGTGCCATGCATTATTGCTTTAAAGGGTCTGCATTTGTTCACCCAATCTCACCAATCCTCTCAGTCCCAAGTGTCCAGCCTTATGCCACATCCAGCTGTCATTGTAGATAAGGTCATTCCAGGTACCATCAGAGGCCCTGAAGGAATTGTAAAGAATTTCCCAGTTTTTTTTGTTTTATTTTTGAAATTCCTTTTTATAATGGGTTTGAGCTGATTCTCGCTGCCATATTTATGCCAGTCTAGACACACTTGATTCCCTTATGGAGACATATCAATACATAGGTTTTAAGATTCTTACTAGTCAGATATATTCCTCTGCGGGAAATATGGGGTTTTGAGTCCCTTTCACTGAGGAAGGTGTAGGTCTTGTCTATTCCATAGTTGGTTTTTGGAATGGTACCTGTGCTTATATCAAACTCTGGTTTTATGCATCACCCCACCTCTCCTTCCCCCTTAAGCAGGCATAAGAGTGTTTTCTAAATGTGAGACACTGTTCTCTTTCCTAACTCAGTTCAAGTTTAGCCATGTTTACAGGATCTTCATAAGTGATATCTTATGATAAGTTTCTTTTTCTCTGTGACTTATTTCACTTAGAATCATCGTACCTGAATCCACCCATTTTGCTGCTACTGGTCTTATGACATTGATTTCATGGCTGAGGGATATTCCATCGTACGTAAGTACCACAATTTTTTGAACCATTTTTATATTTCCTGGGATATTTATGGTGTACCCAAGTTGAGGTCCTTGTAAGCAGTGCAGCCCTAAATTTTGGGGTGGCTGTGTCTTTTTGATTTTCAGTTTTCCCAAGGTATATTCCCTAGACTGGAAGTACCCTTGGCTCTGTAGCTCTGTTGTTTACTTGTTTTAGGGAACACAATGCACTCCTCCAGAGAGGCAGTTGGCAATTTACATCCCACCCATCAGCATAACAAGGCTCCCTGTTCTCCAGGGCCTGTCTTGCCTTTCCGGTTTTTACACATTTTGTGGATGTCCCTTTTGACCGGTGGGAAGTGATACTTCTTTGTAGTGCAGATTTGCATTGCCCGCTTGCTTGCTTGGCCAAAAAGGGCGTATGCGTTTTCTCCTGAATATATTCAGGAGAAAACGCATACGCCCCATTTGGCCAAGTGCATCATTGTCGAAGTTGTGCCCCTCTTCCTGTGCTTTAAAGGCAATTCCAACGTACCTCTTGAAATCTGTTTCCTGCTATTCTGCCTCGCTTTCAAGTCCGCCTCATTGCCTTCCCTCAACAGATTTTTGGACGATAGTTGTCCTTTATTACTCGGCCAGTTTGTGAATTGCTGTGCCCCTGAGCTCCATTTTTCAACTCGTTTTAGGTGAGCTGACCGCAAGTCCAAAATTTTGGTTCAGGACCTATACTGGTTCCCGGTGGGGGGCTGAGACTTTGGTTAATTCTTCTTCCTGCCGGGAAATTACAGTGATATGTGCCAGTCCAAATGCCTAACAGCTACTCTCTCATTGGTTCTCCCTCTTCCCTTTAATCCTCTGCCAAATTGGCAACCTGTGCGAACCAGGAGGTTAAAGGGGCTGTCTCTCCAAGATGGGAGGTTGATAGTAAAGCAGATGGAAAGTCAAACCGGAGCACCAGGAGAGGGACTATTCGTTGAGTTTTAAAAACCTTTCGTATTCACAGTGTGTCCGTTCTCTAGGTTTCCCGTACATGTTATAACTGTAGTAATATTCCCTTCAACCTGGAGAGTTGGGACCCATGGAATGGGTGCCATGCATTATTGCTTTAAAGGGTCTGCATTTGTTCACCCAATCTCACCAATCCTCTCAGTCCCAAGTGTCCAGCCTTATGCCACATCCAGCTGTCGTTGTAGATAGGGTCATTCCAGGTTTCATCAGAGACCCTGAAGGAATTGTAAAGAATTTCCCAGTTTTTTTGTTTTGTTTTTGAAATTCCTTTTTATAGTGGGTTTGAGCTGATTCTCGCTGCCATGTTTATGCCAGTCTAGACACACTTGATTCCCTTACGGAGACATATCAATACATAGGTTTTAAGATTCTTACTAGTCAGATATATTCCTCTGCGGCAAATATGGGGTTTTGAGTCCCTTTCACTGAGGAAGGTGTAGGTCTTGTCTATTCCATAGTTGGTTTTTGGAATGGTACCTGTGCTTATATGAAACTCTGGTTTTATGCATCACCCCACCTCTCCTTCCCCCTTAAGCAGGCATAAGAGTGTTTTCTAAATGTGAGACACTGTTCTCTTTCCTAACTCAGTTCAAGTGTAGCCATGTTTACAGGATCTTCATAAGTGATATCTTATGATAAGTTTCTTTTTCTCTGTGACTTATTTCACTTAGAATCATCATACCTGAATCCACCCATTTTGCTGCTACTGGTCTTATGACATTGATTTCATGGCTGAGGGATATTCCATCGTACGTAAGTACCACAATTTTTTGAACCATTTTTATATTTCCTGGGATATTTAAGGTGTACCCAAGTTGAGGTCCTTGTAAGCAGTGCAGCCCTAGATTTTGGGGTGGCTCTGTCTTATTGATCTTCAGTTTTCCCAAGGTTTATTCCCTAGACTGGAAGTGCCCTTGGCTCTGTAGCTCGGTTCTTTACTTGTTTTAGGGAACACAATGTACTCCTCCAGAGAGGCAGTTGGCAATTTACATCCCGCCCATCAGCATAACAAGGCTCCCTGTTCTCCAGGGCCTGTCTTGCCTTTCCGGTTTTTACACATTTTGTGGATGTCCCTTTTGACCGGTGGGAAGTGATACTTCTTTGTAGTGCAGATTTGCATTGCCCGCTTGCTTGCTTGGCCAAAAAGGGCGTATGCGTTTTCTCCTGAATATATTCAGGAGAAAACACATACGCCCCATTTGGCCAAGTGCATCATTGTCGAAGTTGTGCCCCTCTTCCTGTGATTTAAAGGTGATTCCAACGTACCTCTTGAAATCTGTTTCCTGCTATTCTGCCTCGCTTTCAAGTCCGCCTCGTTGACTTCCCTCAACAGATTTTTGGACGATAGTTGTCCTTTATTACTCGGCCAGTTTGTGAATTGCTGTGCCCCTGAGCTCCATTTTTCAACTCGTTTTTGGTGAGCTGACCGCAAGTCCAAAATTTTGGTTCAGGACCTATACTGGTTCCCGGTGGGGGGCTGTGACTTTGGTTAATTCTTCTTCCTGCCGGGAAATTACAGTGATATGGGCCCGTCCAAATGCCTATCAGCTACTCTCTCATTGGTTCTCCCTCTTCCCTTTCATCCTCTGCCAAATTGGCAACCTGTGCGAACCAGGAGGTTAAAGGGGCTGTCTCTCCAAGTTGGGAGGTTGATAGTAAAGCAGATGGAAAGTCAAACCTGAGCACCAGGAAAGGGACTATTCGTTGAGTTTTAGAAACCTTTCGTATTCACAGTGTGTCCGTTCTCTAGGATTCCCGTACATGTTATATCTGTAGTAATATTCCCTTCAACCTGGAGAGTTGGGACCCATGGAATGTGTGCCATGCATTATTGCTTTAAAGGGTCTGCATTTGCTCACCCAATCTCACCAATCCTCTCAGTCCCAAGTGTCCAGCCTTATGCCACATCCAGCTGTCATTGTACATAGGGTCATTCCAGGTATCATCAGAGACCCTGAAGGAATTGTAAAGAATTTCCCAGTTTTTTTTGTTTTATTTTTGAAATTCCTTTTTATAGTGGGTTTGAGCTGATTCTCGCTGCCATATTTATGCCAGTCTAGACACACTTGATTCCCTTATGGAGACATATCAATACATAGGTTTTAAGATTCTTACTAGTCAGATATATTCCTCTGCGGGAAATATGGGGTTCTGAGTCCCTTTCACTGAGGAAGGTGTAGGTCTTGTCTATTCCATAGTTGGTTTTTGGAATGGTACCTGTGCTTATATCAAACTCTGGTTTTATGCATCACCCCACCTCTCCTTCCCCCTTAAGCAGGCATAAGAGTGTTTTCTAAATGTGAGACACTGTTCTGTTTCCTAACTCAGTTCAAGTGTAGCCATGTTTACAGGATCTTCATAAGTGATATCTTATGATAAGTTTCTTTTTCTGTGTAACTTATTTCACTTAGAATCATCGTACCTGAATCCACCCATTTTGCTGCTACTGGTCTTATGACATTGATTTCATGGCTGAGGGATATTCCATCGTACGTAAGTACATCAATTTTTTGAACCATTTTTATATTTCCTGGGATATTTATGGTGTACCCAAGTTGAGGTCCTTGTAAGCAGTGCAGCACTAAATTTTGGGGTGGCTGTGTCTTTTTGATTTTCAGTTTTCCCAAGGTATATTCCCTAGACTGGAAGTGCCCTTGGCTCTGTAGCTCTGTTGTTTACTTGTTTTAGGGAACACAATGCACTCCTCCAGAGAGAGAGTTGGCAATTTACATCCCGCCCATCAGCATAACAAGGCTCCCTGTTCTCCAGGGCCTGTCTTGCCTTTCCGGTTTTTACACATTTTGTGGATGTCCCTTTTGACCGGTGGAAGTGATACTTCTTTGTAGTGCAGATTTGCATTGCCCGCTTGCTTGCTTGGCCAAAAAGGGCGTATGCGTTTTCTCCTGAATATATTCAGGAGAAAACGCATACGCCCCATTTGGCCAAGTGCATCATTGTCGAAGTTGTGCCCCTCTTCCTGTGATTTAAAGGTGATTCCAACATACCTCTTGAAATCTGTTTCCTGCTATTCTGCCTCGCTTTCAAGTCCGCCTCGTTGCCTTCCCTCAACAGATTTTTGGACGATAGTTGTCATTTATTACTCGGCCAGATTGTGAATTGCAGTGCCCCTGAGCTCCATTTTTCAACTCGTTTTAGGTGAGCTGACCGCAAGTCCAAAATTTTGGTTCAGGACCTATAGTGGTTCCCGGTGGGGGGCTGAGACTTTGGTTAATTCTTCTTCCTGCCGGGAAATTACAGTGATATGTGCCCGTCCAAATGCCTATCAGCTACTCTCTCATTGGTTCTCCCTCTTCCCTTTCATCCTCTGCCAAATTGGCAACCTGTGCGAACCAGGAGGTGAAAGGGGCTGTCTCTCCAAGTTGGGAGGTTGATAGTAAAGCTGATGGAAAGTCAAACCGGAGCACCAGGAGAGGGACTATTCGTTGAGTTTTAGAAACCTTTCGTATTCACAGTGTGCCCGTTCTCTAGGTTTCCCGTACATGTTATAACTGTAGTAATATTCCCTTCAACCTGGAGAGTTGGGACCCATGGAATGTGTGCCATGCATTATTGCTTTAAAGGGTCTGCATTTGCTCACCCAATCTCACCAATCCTCTCAGTCCCAAGTGTCCAGCCTTATGCCACATCCAGCTGTCATTGTACATAGGGTCATTCCAGGTATCATCAGAGACCCTGAAGGAATTGTAAAGAATTTCCCAGTTTTTTTTGTTTTATTTTTGAAATTCCTTTTTATAGTGGGTTTGAGCTGATTCTCGCTGCCATATTTATGCCAGTCTAGACACACTTGATTCCCTTATGGAGACATATCAATACATAGGTTTTAAGATTCTTACTAGTCAGATATATTCCTCTGCGGGAAATAAGGGGTTTTGAGTCCCTTTCACTGAGGAAGGTGTAGGTCTTGTCTATTCCATAGTTGGTTTTTGGAATGGTACCTGTGCTTATATCAAACTCTGATTTTATGCATCACCCCACCTCTCCTTCCCCCTTAAGCAGGCATAAGAGTGTTTTCTAAATGTGAGACACTGTTCTCTTTCCTAACTCAGTTCAAGTGTAGCCATGTTTACAGGATCTTCATAAGTGATATCTTATGATAAGTTTCTTTTTCTGTGTGACTTATTTCACTTAGAATCATCGTACCTGAATCCACCCATTTTGCTGCTACTGGTCTTATGACATTGATTTCATGGCTGAGGGATATTCCATCGTACGTAAGTACATCAATTTTTTGAACCATTTTTATATTTCCTGGGATATTTATGGTGTACCCAAGTTGAGGTCCTTGTAAGCAGTGCAGCACTAAATTTTGGGGTGGCTGTGTCTTTTTGATTTTCAGTTTTCCCAAGGTGTATTCCCTAGACTGGAAGTGCCCTTGGCTCTGTAGCTCTGTTGTTTACTTGTTTTAGGGAACACAATGCACTCCTCCAGAGAGACAGTTGGCAATTTACATCCCGCCCATCAGCATAACAAGGCTCCCTGTTCTCCAGGGCCTGTCTTGCCTTTCCGGTTTTTACACATTTTGTGGATGTCCCTTTTGACCGGTGGAAGTGATACTTCTTTGTAGTGCAGATTTGCATTGCCCGCTTGCTTGCTTGGCCAAAAAGGGCGTATGCGTTTTCTCTTGAATATATTCAGGAGAAAACGCATACGCCCCATTTGGCCAAGTGCATCATTGTCGAAGTTGTGCCCCTCTTCCTGTGATTTAAAGGTGATTCCAACATACCTCTTGAAATCTGTTTCCTGCTATTCTGCCTCGCTTTCAAGTCCGCCTCGTTGCCTTCCCTCAACAGATTTTTGGACGATAGTTGTCATTTATTACTCGGCCAGATTGTGAATTGCAGTGCCCCTGAGCTCCATTTTTCAACTCGTTTTAGGTGAGCTGACCGCAAGTCCAAAATTTTGGTTCAGGACCTATACTGGTTCCCGGTGGGGGGCTGAGACTTTGGTTAATTCTTCTTCCTGCCGGGAAATTACAGTGATATGTGCCCGTCCAAATGCCTATCAGCTACTCTCTCATTGGTTCTCCCTCTTCCCTTTCATCCTCTGCCAAATTGGCAACCTGTGCGAACCAGGAGGTTAAAGGGGCTGTCTCTCCAAGTTGGGAGGTTGATAGTAAAGCTGATGGAAAGTCAAACCGGAGCACCAGGAGAGGGACTATTCGTTGAGTTTTAGAAACCTTTCGTATTCACAGTGTGTCCGTTCTCTAGGTTTCCCGTACATGTTATAACTGTAGTAATATTCCCTTCAACCTGGAGAGTTGGGACCCATGGAATGGGTGCCATGCATTATTGCTTTAAAGGGTCTGCATTTGTTCACCCAATCTCACCAATCCTCTCAGTCCCAAGTGTCCAGCCTTATGCCACATCCAGCTGTCATTGTAGATAAGGTCATTCCAGGTACCATCAGAGGCCCTGAAGGAATTGTAAAGAATTTCCCAGTTTTTTTTGTTTTATTTTTGAAATTCCTTTTTATAATGGGTTTGAGCTGATTCTCGCTGCCATATTTATGCCAGTCTAGACACACTTGATTCCCTTACGGAGACATATCAATACATAGGTTTTAAGATTCTTACTAGTCAGATATATTCCTCTGCGGGAAATATGGGGTTTTGAGTCCCTTTCACTGAGGAAGGTGTAGGTCTTGTCTATTCCATAGTTGGTTTTTGGAATGGTACCTGTGCTTATATCAAACTCTGGTTTTATGCATCACCCCACCTCTCCTTCCCCCTTAAGCAGGCATAAGAGTGTTTTCTAAATGTGAGACACTGTTCTCTTTCCTAACTCAGTTCAAGTGTAGCCATGTTTACAGGATCTTCATAAGTGATATCTTATGATAAGTTTCTTTTTCTCTGTGACTTATTTCACTTAGAATCATCGTACCTGAATCCACCCATTTTGCTGCTACTGGTCTTATGACATTGATTTCATGGCTGAGGGATATTCCATCGTACGTAAGTACCACAATTTTTTGAACCATTTTTATATTTCCTGGGATATTTATGGTGTACCCAAGTTGAGGTCCTTGTAAGCAGTGCAGCCCTAAATTTTGGGGTGGCTGTGTCTTTTTGATTTTCAGTTTTCCCAAGGTATATTCCCTAGACTGGAAGTACCCTTGGCTCTGTAGCTCTGTTGTTTACTTGTTTTAGGGAACACAATGCACTCCTCCAGAGAGGCAGTTGGCAATTTACATCCCACCCATCAGCATAACAAGGCTCCCTGTTCTCCAGGGCCTGTCTTGCCTTTCCGGTTTTTACACATTTTGTGGATGTCCCTTTTGACCGGTGGGAAGTGATACTTCTTTGTAGTGCAGATTTGCATTGCCCGCTTTCTTGCTTGGCCAAAAAGGGCGTATGCGTTTTCTCCTGAATATATTCAGGAGAAAACGCATACGCCCCATTTGGCCAAGTGCATCATTGTCGAAGTTGTGCCCCTCTTCCTGTGCTTTAAAGGCAATTCCAACGTACCTCTTGAAATCTGTTTCCTGCTATTCTGCCTCGCTTTCAAGTCCGCCTCATTGCCTTCCCTCAACAGATTTTTGGACGATAGTTGTCCTTTATTACTCGGCCAGTTTGTGAATTGCTGTGCCCCTGAGCTCCATTTTTCAACTCGTTTTAGGTGAGCTGACCGCAAGTCCAAAATTTTGGTTCAGGACCTATACTGGTTCCCGGTGGGGGGCTGAGACTTTGGTTAATTCTTCTTCCTGCCGGGAAATTACAGTGATATGTGCCAGTCCAAATGCCTAACAGCTACTCTCTCATTGGTTCTCCCTCTTCCCTTTAATCCTCTGCCAAATTGGCAACCTGTGCGAACCAGGAGGTTAAAGGGGCTGTCTCTCCAAGATGGGAGGTTGATAGTAAAGCAGATGGAAAGTCAAACCGGAGCACCAGGAGAGGGACTATTCGTTGAGTTTTAAAAACCTTTCGTATTCACAGTGTGTCCGTTCTCTAGGTTTCCCGTACATGTTATAACTGTAGTAATATTCCCTTCAACCTGGAGAGTTGGGACCCATGGAATGGGTGCCATGCATTATTGCTTTAAAGGGTCTGCATTTGTTCACCCAATCTCACCAATCCTCTCAGTCCCAAGTGTCCAGCCTTATGCCACATCCAGCTGTCGTTGTAGATAGGGTCATTCCAGGTTTCATCAGAGACCCTGAAGGAATTGTAAAGAATTTCCCAGTTTTTTTGTTTTGTTTTTGAAATTCCTTTTTATAGTGGGTTTGAGCTGATTCTCGCTGCCATGTTTATGCCAGTCTAGACACACTTGATTCCCTTACGGTGACATATCAATACATAGGTTTTAAGATTCTTACTAGTCAGATATATTCCTCTGCGGCAAATATGGGGTTTTGAGTCCCTTTCACTGAGGAAGGTGTAGGTCTTGTCTATTCCATAGTTGGTTTTTGGAATGGTACCTGTGCTTATATGAAACTCTGGTTTTATGCATCACCCCACCTCTCCTTCCCCCTTAAGCAGGCATAAGAGTGTTTTCTAAATGTGAGACACTGTTCTCTTTCCTAACTCAGTTCAAGTGTAGCCATGTTTACAGGATCTTCATAAGTGATATCTTATGATAAGTTTCTTTTTCTCTGTGACTTATTTCACTTAGAATCATCATACCTGAATCCACCCATTTTGCTGCTACTGGTCTTATGACATTGATTTCATGGCTGAGGGATATTCCATCGTACGTAAGTACCACAATTTTTTGAACCATTTTTATATTTCCTGGGATATTTAAGGTGTACCCAAGTTGAGGTCCTTGTAAGCAGTGCAGCCCTAGATTTTGGGGTGGCTCTGTCTTATTGATCTTCAGTTTTCCCAAGGTTTATTCCCTAGACTGGAAGTGCCCTTGGCTCTGTAGCTCTGTTCTTTACTTGTTTTAGGGAACACAATGTACTCCTCCAGAGAGGCAGTTGGCAATTTACATCCCGCCCATCAGCATAACAAGGCTCCCTGTTCTCCAGGGCCTGTCTTGCCTTTCCGGTTTTTACACATTTTGTGGATGTCCCTTTTGACCGGTGGGAAGTGATACTTCTTTGTAGTGCAGATTTGCATTGCCCGCTTGCTTGCTTGGCCAAAAAGGGCGTATGCGTTTTCTCCTGAATATATTCAGGAGAAAACACATACGCCCCATTTGGCCAAGTGCATCATTGTCGAAGTTGTGCCCCTCTTCCTGTGATTTAAAGGTGATTCCAACGTACCTCTTGAAATCTGTTTCCTGCTATTCTGCCTCGCTTTCAAGTCCGCCTCGTTGACTTCCCTCAACAGATTTTTGGACGATAGTTGTCCTTTATTACTCGGCCAGTTTGTGAATTGCTGTGCCCCTGAGCTCCATTTTTCAACTCGTTTTTGGTGAGCTGACCGCAAGTCCAAAATTTTGGTTCAGGACCTATACTGGTTCCCGGTGGGGGGCTGTGACTTTGGTTAATTCTTCTTCCTGCCGGGAAATTACAGTGATATGGGCCCGTCCAAATGCCTATCAGCTACTCTCTCATTGGTTCTCCCTCTTCCCTTTCATCCTCTGCCAAATTGGCAACCTGTGCGAACCAGGAGGTTAAAGGGGCTGTCTCTCCAAGTTGGGAGGTTGATAGTAAAGCAGATGGAAAGTCAAACCTGAGCACCAGGAAAGGGACTATTCGTTGAGTTTTAGAAACCTTTCGTATTCACAGTGTGTCCGTTCTCTAGGATTCCCGTACATGTTATATCTGTAGTAATATTCCCTTCAACCTGGAGAGTTGGGACCCATGGAATGTGTGCCATGCATTATTGCTTTAAAGGGTCTGCATTTGCTCACCCAATCTCACCAATCCTCTCAGTCCCAAGTGTCCAGCCTTATGCCACATCCAGCTGTCATTGTACATAGGGTCATTCCAGGTATCATCAGAGACCCTGAAGGAATTTTAAAGAATTTCCCAGTTTTTTTTGTTTTATTTTTGAAATTCCTTTTTATAGTGGGTTTGAGCTGATTCTCGCTGCCATATTTATGCCAGTCTAGACACACTTGATTCCCTTATGGAGACATATCAATACATAGGTTTTAAGATTCTTACTAGTCAGATATATTCCTCTGCGGGAAATATGGGGTTTTGAGTCCCTTTCACTGAGGAAGGTGTAGGTCTTGTCTATTCCATAGTTGGTTTTTGGAATGGTACCTGTGCTTATATCAAACTCTGATTTTATGCATCACCCCACCTCTCCTTCCCCCTTAAGCAGGCATAAGAGTGTTTTCTAAATGTGAGACACTGTTCTCTTTCCAAACTCAGTTCAAGTGTAGCCATGTTTACAGGATCTTCATAAGTGATATCTTATGATAAGTTTCTTTTTCTGTGTAACTTATTTCACTTAGAATCATCGTACCTGAATCCACCCATTTTGCTGCTACTGGTCTTATGACATTGATTTCATGGCTGAGGGATATTCCATCGTACGTAAGTACATCAATTTTTTGAACCATTTTTATATTTCCTGGGATATTTATGGTGTACCCAAGTTGAGGTCCTTGTAAGCAGTGCAGCACTAAATTTTGGGGTGGCTGTGTCTTTTTGATTTTCAGTTTTCCCAAGGTATATTCCCTAGACTGGAAGTGCCCTTGGCTCTGTAGCTCTGTTGTTTACTTGTTTTATAAACACAATGCACTCCTCCAGAGAGAGAGTTGGCAATTTACATCCCGCCCATCAGCATAACAAGGCTCCCTGTTCTCCAGGGCCTGTCTTGCCTTTCCGGTTTTTACACATTTTGTGGATGTCCCTTTTGACCGGTGGAAGTGATACTTCTTTGTAGTGCAGATTTGCATTGCCCGCTTGCTTGCTTGGCCAAAAAGGGCGTATGCGTTTTCTCCTGAATATATTCAGGAGAAAACGCATACGCCCCATTTGGCCAAGTGCATCATTGTCGAAGTTGTGCCCCTCTTCCTGTGATTTAAAGGTGATTCCAACATACCTCTTGAAATCTGTTTCCTGCTATTCTGCCTCGCTTTCAAGTCCGCCTCGTTGCCTTCCCTCAACAGATTTTTGGACGATAGTTGTCATTTATTACTCGGCCAGATTGTGAATTGCAGTGCCCCTGAGCTCCATTTTTCAACTCGTTTTAGGTGAGCTGACCGCAAGTCCAAAATTTTGGTTCAGGACCTATACTGGTTCCCGGTGGGGGGCTGAGACTTTGGTTAATTCTTCTTCCTGCCGGGAAATTACAGTGATATGTGCCCGTCCAAATGCCTATCAGCTACTCTCTCATTGGTTCTCCCTCTTCCCTTTCATCCTCTGCCAAATTGGCAACCTGTGCGAACCAGGAGGTTAAAGAGGCTGTCTCTCCAAGTTGGGAGGTTGATAGTAAAGCTGATGGAAAGTCAAACCGGAGCACCAGGAGAGGGACTATTCGTTGAGTTTTAGAAACCTTTCGTATTCACAGTGTGCCCGTTCTCTAGGTTTCCCGTACATGTTATAACTGTAGTAATATTCCCTTCAACCTGGAGAGTTGGGACCCATGGAATGGGTGCCATGCATTATTGCTTTAAAGGGTCTGCATTTGTTCACCCAATCTCACCAATCCTCTCAGTCCCAAGTGTCCAGCCTTATGCCACATCCAGCTGTCATTGTAGATAAGGTCATTCCAGGTACCATCAGAGGCCCTGAAGGAATTGTAAAGAATTTCCCAGTTTTTTTTGTTTTATTTTTGAAATTCCTTTTTATAATGGGTTTGAGCTGATTCTCGCTGCCATATTTATGCCAGTCTAGACACACTTGATTCCCTTACGGAGACATATCAATACATAGGTTTTAAGATTCTTACTAGTCAGATATATTCCTCTGCGGGAAATATGGGGTTTTGAGTCCCTTTCACTGAGGAAGGTGTAGGTCTTGTCTATTCCATAGTTGGTTTTTGGAATGGTACCTGTGCTTATATCAAACTCTGGTTTTATGCATCACCCCACCTCTCCTTCCCCCTTAAGCAGGCATAAGAGTGTTTTCTAAATGTGAGACACTGTTCTCTTTCCTAACTCAGTTCAAGTGTAGCCATGTTTACAGGATCTTCATAAGTGATATCTTATGATAAGTTTCTTTTTCTCTGTGACTTATTTCACTTAGAATCATCGTACCTGAATCCACCCATTTTGCTGCTACTGGTCTTATGACATTGATTTCATGGCTGAGGGATATTCCATCGTACGTAAGTACCACAATTTTTTGAACCATTTTTATATTTCCTGGGATATTTATGGTGTACCCAAGTTGAGGTCCTTGTAAGCAGTGCAGCCCTAAATTTTGGGGTGGCTGTGTCTTTTTGATTTTCAGTTTTCCCAAGGTATATTCCCTAGACTGGAAGTACCCTTGGCTCTGTAGCTCTGTTGTTTACTTGTTTTAGGGAACACAATGCACTCCTCCAGAGAGGCAGTTGGCAATTTACATCCCACCCATCAGCATAACAAGGCTCCCTGTTCTCCAGGGCCTGTCTTGCCTTTCCGGTTTTTACACATTTTGTGGATGTCCCTTTTGACCGGTGGGAAGTGATACTTCTTTGTAGTGCAGATTTGCATTGCCCGCTTGCTTGCTTGGCCAAAAAGGGCGTATGCGTTTTCTCCTGAATATATTCAGGAGAAAACGCATACGCCCCATTTGGCCAAGTGCATCATTGTCGAAGTTGTGCCCCTCTTCCTGTGCTTTAAAGGCAATTCCAACATACCTCTTGAAATCTGTTTCCTGCTATTCTGCCTCGCTTTCAAGTCCGCCTCATTGCCTTCCCTCAACAGATTTTTGGACGATAGTTGTCCTTTATTACTCGGCCAGTTTGTGAATTGCTGTGCCCCTGAGCTCCATTTTTCAACTCGTTTTAGGTGAGCTGACCGCAAGTCCAAAATTTTGGTTCAGGACCTATACTGGTTCCCGGTGGGGGGCTGAGACTTTGGTTAATTCTTCTTCCTGCCGGGAAATTACAGTGATATGTGCCAGTCCAAATGCCTAACAGCTACTCTCTCATTGGTTCTCCCTCTTCCCTTTAATCCTCTGCCAAATTGGCAACCTGTGCGAACCAGGAGGTTAAAGGGGCTGTCTCTCCAAGATGGGAGGTTGATAGTAAAGCAGATGGAAAGTCAAACCGGAGCACCAGGAGAGGGACTATTCGTTGAGTTTTAAAAACCTTTCGTATTCACAGTGTGTCCGTTCTCTAGGTTTCCCGTACATGTTATAACTGTAGTAATATTCCCTTCAACCTGGAGAGTTGGGACCCATGGAATGGGTGCCATGCATTATTGCTTTAAAGGGTCTGCATTTGTTCACCCAATCTCACCAATCCTCTCAGTCCCAAGTGTCCAGCCTTATGCCACATCCAGCTGTCATTGTAGATAAGGTCATTCCAGGTACCATCAGAGGCCCTGAAGGAATTGTAAAGAATTTCCCAGTTTTTTTTGTTTTATTTTTGAAATTCCTTTTTATAATGGGTTTGAGCTGATTCTCGCTGCCATATTTATGCCAGTCTAGACACACTTGATTCCCTTACGGAGACATATCAATACATAGGTTTTAAGATTCTTACTAGTCAGATATATTCCTCTGCGGGAAATATGGGGTTTTGAGTCCCTTTCACTGAGGAAGGTGTAGGTCTTGTCTATTCCATAGTTGGTTTTTGGAATGGTACCTGTGCTTATATCAAACTCTGGTTTTATGCATCACCCCACCTCTCCTTCCCCCTTAAGCAGGCATAAAAGTGTTTTC
Source organism: Hyperoodon ampullatus (assembly GCF_949752795.1). Lineage (NCBI taxonomy): Eukaryota > Metazoa > Chordata > Mammalia > Artiodactyla > Ziphiidae > Hyperoodon > Hyperoodon ampullatus. Next base: position 21,317 of record NW_027640600.1, on the reverse strand, counting down.
TAAATGTGAGACACTGTTCTCTTTCCTAACTCAGTTCAAGTGTAGCCATGTATAGAGGATCTTCATAAGTGATATCTTATGATAAGTTTCTTTTTCTCTGTGACTTATTTCACTTAGAATCATCGTACCTGAATCCACCCATTTTGCTGCTACTGGTCTTATGACATTGATTTCATGGCTGAGGGATATTCCATCGTACGTAAGTACCACAATTTTTTGAACCATTTTTATATTTCCTGGGATATTTATGGTGTACCCAAGTTGAGGTCCTTGTAAGCAGTGCAGCCCTAAATTTTGGGGTGGCTGTGTCTTTTTGATTTTCAGTTTTCCCAAGGTATATTCCCTAGACTGGAAGTACCCTTGGCTCTGTAGCTCTGTTGTTTACTTGTTTTAGGGAACACAATGCACTCCTCCAGAGAGGCAGTTGGCAATTTACATCCCACCCATCAGCATAACAAGGCTCCCTGTTCTCCAGGGCCTGTCTTGCCTTTCCGGTTTTTACACATTTTGTGGATGTCCCTTTTGACCGGTGGGAAGTGATACTTCTTTGTAGTGCAGATTTGCATTGCCCGCTTTCTTGCTTGGCCAAAAAGGGCGTATGCGTTTTCTCCTGAATATATTCAGGAGAAAACGCATACGCCCCATTTGGCCAAGTGCATCATTGTCGAAGTTGTGCCCCTCTTCCTGTGCTTTAAAGGCAATTCCAACGTACCTCTTGAAATCTGTTTCCTGCTATTCTGCCTCGCTTTCAAGTCCGCCTCATTGCCTTCCCTCAACAGATTTTTGGACGATAGTTGTCCTTTATTACTCGGCCAGTTTGTGAATTGCTGTGCCCCTGAGCTCCATTTTTCAACTCGTTTTAGGTGAGCTGACCGCAAGTCCAAAATTTTGGTTCAGGACCTATACTGGTTCCCGGTGGGGGGCTGAGACTTTGGTTAATTCTTCTTCCTGCCGGGAAATTACAGTGATATGTGCCAGTCCAAATGCCTAACAGCTACTCTCTCATTGGTTCTCCCTCTTCCCTTTAATCCCCTGCCAAATTGGCAACCTGTGCGAACCAGGAGGTTAAAGGGGCTGTCTCTCCAAGATGGGAGGTTGATAGTAAAGCAGATGGAAAGTCAAACCGGAGCACCAGGAGAGGGACTATTCGTTGAGTTTTAAAAACCTTTCGTATTCACAGTGTGTCCGTTCTCTAGGTTTCCCGTACATGTTATAACTGTAGTAATATTCCCTTCAACCTGGAGAGTTGGGACCCATGGAATGGGTGCCATGCATTATTGCTTTAAAGGGTCTGCATTTGTTCACCCAATCTCACCAATCCTCTCAGTCCCAAGTGTCCAGCCTTATGCCACATCCAGCTGTCGTTGTAGATAGGGTCATTCCAGGTTTCATCAGAGACCCTGAAGGAATTGTAAAGAATTTCCCAGTTTTTTTGTTTTGTTTTTGAAATTCCTTTTTATAGTGGGTTTGAGCTGATTCTCGCTGCCATGTTTATGCCAGTCTAGACACACTTGATTCCCTTACGGAGACATATCAATACATAGGTTTTAAGATTCTTACTAGTCAGATATATTCCTCTGCGGCAAATATGGGGTTTTGAGTCCCTTTCACTGAGGAAGGTGTAGGTCTTGTCTATTCCATAGTTGGTTTTTGGAATGGTACCTGTGCTTATATGAAACTCTGGTTTTATGCATCACCCCACCTCTCCTTCCCCCTTAAGCAGGCATAAGAGTGTTTTCTAAATGTGAGACACTGTTCTCTTTCCTAACTCAGTTCAAGTGTAGCCATGTTTACAGGATCTTCATAAGTGATATCTTATGATAAGTTTCTTTTTCTCTGTGACTTATTTCACTTAGAATCATCATACCTGAATCCACCCATTTTGCTGCTACTGGTCTTATGACATTGATTTCATGGCTGAGGGATATTCCATCGTACGTAAGTACCACAATTTTTTGAACCATTTTTATATTTCCTGGGATATTTAAGGTGTACCCAAGTTGAGGTCCTTGTAAGCAGTGCAGCCCTAGATTTTGGGGTGGCTCTGTCTTATTGATCTTCAGTTTTCCCAAGGTTTATTCCCTAGACTGGAAGTGCCCTTGGCTCTGTAGCTCTGTTCTTTACTTGTTTTAGGGAACACAATGTACTCCTCCAGAGAGGCAGTTGGCAATTTACATCCCGCCCATCAGCATAACAAGGCTCCCTGTTCTCCAGGGCCTGTCTTGCCTTTCCGGTTTTTACACATTTTGTGGATGTCCCTTTTGACCGGTGGGAAGTGATACTTCTTTGTAGTGCAGATTTGCATTGCCCGCTTGCTTGCTTGGCCAAAAAGGGCGTATGCGTTTTCTCCTGAATATATTCAGGAGAAAACACATACGCCCCATTTGGCCAAGTGCATCATTGTCGAAGTTGTGCCCCTCTTCCTGTGATTTAAAGGTGATTCCAACGTACCTCTTGAAATCTGTTTCCTGCTATTCTGCCTCGCTTTCAAGTCCGCCTCGTTGACTTCCCTCAACAGATTTTTGGACGATAGTTGTCCTTTATTACTCGGCCAGTTTGTGAATTGCTGTGCCCCTGAGCTCCATTTTTCAACTCGTTTTTGGTGAGCTGACCGCAAGTCCAAAATTTTGGTTCAGGACCTATACTGGTTCCCGGTGGGGGGCTGTGACTTTGGTTAATTCTTCTTCCTGCCGGGAAATTACAGTGATATGGGCCCGTCCAAATGCCTATCAGCTACTCTCTCATTGGTTCTCCCTCTTCCCTTTCATCCTCTGCCAAATTGGCAACCTGTGCGAACCAGGAGGTTAAAGGGGCTGTCTCTCCAAGTTGGGAGGTTGATAGTAAAGCAGATGGAAAGTCAAACCTGAGCACCAGGAAAGGGACTATTCGTTGAGTTTTAGAAACCTTTCGTATTCACAGTGTGTCCGTTCTCTAGGATTCCCGTACATGTTATATCTGTAGTAATATTCCCTTCAACCTGGAGAGTTGGGACCCATGGAATGTGTGCCATGCATTATTGCTTTAAAGGGTCTGCATTTGCTCACCCAATCTCACCAATCCTCTCAGTCCCAAGTGTCCAGCCTTATGCCACATCCAGCTGTCATTGTACATAGGGTCATTCCAGGTATCATCAGAGACCCTGAAGGAATTTTAAAGAATTTCCCAGTTTTTTTTGTTTTATTTTTGAAATTCCTTTTTATAGTGGGTTTGAGCTGATTCTCGCTGCCATATTTATGCCAGTCTAGACACACTTGATTCCCTTATGGAGACATATCAATACATAGGTTTTAAGATTCTTACTAGTCAGATATATTCCTCTGCGGGAAATATGGGGTTTTGAGTCCCTTTCACTGAGGAAGGTGTAGGTCTTGTCTATTCCATAGTTGGTTTTTGGAATGGTACCTGTGCTTATATCAAACTCTGATTTTATGCATCACCCCACCTCTCCTTCCCCCTTAAGCAGGCATAAGAGTGTTTTCTAAATGTGAGACACTGTTCTCTTTCCAAACTCAGTTCAAGTGTAGCCATGTTTACAGGATCTTCATAAGTGATATCTTATGATAAGTTTCTTTTTCTGTGTAACTTATTTCACTTAGAATCATCGTACCTGAATCCACCCATTTTGCTGCTACTGGTCTTATGACATTGATTTCATGGCTGAGGGATATTCCATCGTACGTAAGTACATCAATTTTTTGAACCATTTTTATATTTCCTGGGATATTTATGGTGTACCCAAGTTGAGGTCCTTGTAAGCAGTGCAGCACTAAATTTTGGGGTGGCTGTGTCTTTTTGATTTTCAGTTTTCCCAAGGTATATTCCCTAGACTGGAAGTGCCCTTGGCTCTGTAGCTCTGTTGTTTACTTGTTTTAGGGAACACAATGCACTCCTCCAGAGAGAGAGTTGGCAATTTACATCCCGCCCATCAGCATAACAAGGCTCCCTGTTCTCCAGGGCCTGTCTTGCCTTTCCGGTTTTTACACATTTTGTGGATGTCCCTTTTGACCGGTGGAAGTGATACTTCTTTGTAGTGCAGATTTGCATTGCCCGCTTGCTTGCTTGGCCAAAAAGGGCGTATGCGTTTTCTCCTGAATATATTCAGGAGAAAACGCATACGCCCCATTTGGCCAAGTGCATCATTGTCGAAGTTGTGCCCCTCTTCCTGTGATTTAAAGGTGATTCCAACATACCTCTTGAAATCTGTTTCCTGCTATTCTGCCTCGCTTTCAAGTCCGCCTCGTTGCCTTCCCTCAACAGATTTTTGGACGATAGTTGTCATTTATTACTCGGCCAGATTGTGAATTGCAGTGCCCCTGAGCTCCATTTTTCAACTCGTTTTAGGTGAGCTGACCGCAAGTCCAAAATTTTGGTTCAGGACCTATACTGGTTCCCGGTGGGGGGCTGAGACTTTGGTTAATTCTTCTTCCTGCCGGGAAATTACAGTGATATGTGCCCGTCCAAATGCCTATCAGCTACTCTCTCATTGGTTCTCCCTCTTCCCTTTCATCCTCTGCCAAATTGGCAACCTGTGCGAACCAGGAGGTTAAAGAGGCTGTCTCTCCAAGTTGGGAGGTTGATAGTAAAGCTGATGGAAAGTCAAACCGGAGCACCAGGAGAGGGACTATTCGTTGAGTTTTAGAAACCTTTCGTATTCACAGTGTGCCCGTTCTCTAGGTTTCCCGTACATGTTATAACTGTAGTAATATTCCCTTCAACCTGGAGAGTTGGGACCCATGGAATGGGTGCCATGCATTATTGCTTTAAAGGGTCTGCATTTGTTCACCCAATCTCACCAATCCTCTCAGTCCCAAGTGTCCAGCCTTATGCCACATCCAGCTGTCATTGTAGATAAGGTCATTCCAGGTACCATCAGAGGCCCTGAAGGAATTGTAAAGAATTTCCCAGTTTTTTTTGTTTTATTTTTGAAATTCCTTTTTATAATGGGTTTGAGCTGATTCTCGCTGCCATATTTATGCCAGTCTAGACACACTTGTTTCCCTTACGGAGACATATCAATACATAGGTTTTAAGATTCTTACTAGTCAGATATATTCCTCTGCGGGAAATATGGGGTTTTGAGTCCCTTTCACTGAGGAAGGTGTAGGTCTTGTCTATTCCATAGTTGGTTTTTGGAATGGTACCTGTGCTTATATCAAACTCTGGTTTTATGCATCACCCCACCTCTCCTTCCCCCTTAAGCAGGCATAAGAGTGTTTTCTAAATGTGAGACACTGTTCTCTTTCCTAACTCAGTTCAAGTGTAGCCATGTTTACAGGATCTTCATAAGTGATATCTTATGATAAGTTTCTTTTTCTCTGTGACTTATTTCACTTAGAATCATCGTACCTGAATCCACCCATTTTGCTGCTACTGGTCTTATGACATTGATTTCATGGCTGAGGGATATTCCATCGTACGTAAGTACCACAATTTTTTGAACCATTTTTATATTTCCTGGGATATTTATGGTGTACCCAAGTTGAGGTCCTTGTAAGCAGTGCAGCCCTAAATTTTGGGGTGGCTGTGTCTTTTTGATTTTCAGTTTTCCCAAGGTATATTCCCTAGACTGGAAGTACCCTTGGCTCTGTAGCTCTGTTGTTTACTTGTTTTAGGGAACACAATGCACTCCTCCAGAGAGGCAGTTGGCAATTTACATCCCACCCATCAGCATAACAAGGCTCCCTGTTCTCCAGGGCCTGTCTTGCCTTTCCGGTTTTTACACATTTTGTGGATGTCCCTTTTGACCGGTGGGAAGTGATACTTCTTTGTAGTGCAGATTTCCATTGCCCGCTTGCTTGCTTGGCCAAAAAGGGCGTATGCGTTTTCTCCTGAATATATTCAGGAGAAAACGCATACGCCCCATTTGGCCAAGTGCATCATTGTCGAAGTTGTGCCCCTCTTCCTGTGCTTTAAAGGCAATTCCAACATACCTCTTGAAATCTGTTTCCTGCTATTCTGCCTCGCTTTCAAGTCCGCCTCATTGCCTTCCCTCAACAGATTTTTGGACGATAGTTGTCCTTTATTACTCGGCCAGTTTGTGAATTGCTGTGCCCCTGAGCTCCATTTTTCAACTCGTTTTAGGTGAGCTGACCGCAAGTCCAAAATTTTGGTTCAGGACCTATACTGGTTCCCGGTGGGGGGCTGAGACTTTGGTTAATTCTTCTTCCTGCCGGGAAATTACAGTGATATGTGCCAGTCCAAATGCCTAACAGCTACTCTCTCATTGGTTCTCCCTCTTCCCTTTAATCCTCTGCCAAATTGGCAACCTGTGCGAACCAGGAGGTTAAAGGGGCTGTCTCTCCAAGATGGGAGGTTGATAGTAAAGCAGATGGAAAGTCAAACCGGAGCACCAGGAGAGGGACTATTCGTTGAGTTTTAAAAACCTTTCGTATTCACAGTGTGTCCGTTCTCTAGGTTTCCCGTACATGTTATAACTGTAGTAATATTCCCTTCAACCTGGAGAGTTGGGACCCATGGAATGGGTGCCATGCATTATTGCTTTAAAGGGTCTGCATTTGTTCACCCAATCTCACCAATCCTCTCAGTCCCAAGTGTCCAGCCTTATGCCACATCCAGCTGTCGTTGTAGATAGGGTCATTCCAGGTTTCATCAGAGACCCTGAAGGAATTGTAAAGAATTTCCCAGTTTTTTTGTTTTGTTTTTGAAATTCCTTTTTATAGTGGGTTTGAGCTGATTCTCGCTGCCATGTTTATGCCAGTCTAGACACACTTGATTCCCTTACGGAGACATATCAATACATAGGTTTTAAGATTCTTACTAGTCAGATATATTCCTCTGCGGCAAATATGGGGTTTTGAGTCCCTTTCACTGAGGAAGGTGTAGGTCTTGTCTATTCCATAGTTGGTTTTTGGAATGGTACCTGTGCTTATATCAAACTCTGATTTTATGCATCACCCCACCTCTCCTTCCCCCTTAAGCAGGCATAAGAGTGTTTTCTAAATGTGAGACACTGTTCTCTTTCCAAACTCAGTTCAAGTGTAGCCATGTTTACAGGATCTTCATAAGTGATATCTTATGATAAGTTTCTTTTTCTGTGTAACTTATTTCACTTAGAATCATCGTACCTGAATCCACCCATTTTGCTGCTACTGGTCTTATGACATTGATTTCATGGCTGAGGGATATTCCATCGTACGTAAGTACATCAATTTTTTGAACCATTTTTATATTTCCTGGGATATTTATGGTGTACCCAAGTTGAGGTCCTTGTAAGCAGTGCAGCACTAAATTTTGGGGTGGCTGTGTCTTTTTGATTTTCAGTTTTCCCAAGGTATATTCCCTAGACTGGAAGTGCCCTTGGCTCTGTAGCTCTGTTGTTTACTTGTTTTAGGGAACACAATGCACTCCTCCAGAGAGAGAGTTGGCAATTTACATCCCGCCCATCAGCATAACAAGGCTCCCTGTTCTCCAGGGCCTGTCTTGCCTTTCCGGTTTTTACACATTTTGTGGATGTCCCTTTTGACCGGTGGAAGTGATACTTCTTTGTAGTGCAGATTTGCATTGCCCGCTTGCTTGCTTGGCCAAAAAGGGCGTATGCGTTTTCTCCTGAATATATTCAGGAGAAAACGCATACGCCCCATTTGGCCAAGTGCATCATTGTCGAAGTTGTGCCCCTCTTCCTGTGATTTAAAGGTGATTCCAACATACCTCTTGAAATCTGTTTCCTGCTATTCTGCCTCGCTTTCAAGTCCGCCTCGTTGCCTTCCCTCAACAGATTTTTGGACGATAGTTGTCATTTATTACTCGGCCAGATTGTGAATTGCAGTGCCCCTGAGCTCCATTTTTCAACTCGTTTTAGGTGAGCTGACCGCAAGTCCAAAATTTTGGTTCAGGACCTATACTGGTTCCCGGTGGGGGGCTGAGACTTTGGTTAATTCTTCTTCCTGCCGGGAAATTACAGTGATATGTGCCCGTCCAAATGCCTATCAGCTACTCTCTCATTGGTTCTCCCTCTTCCCTTTCATCCTCTGCCAAATTGGCAACCTGTGCGAACCAGGAGGTTAAAGAGGCTGTCTCTCCAAGTTGGGAGGTTGATAGTAAAGCTGATGGAAAGTCAAACCGGAGCACCAGGAGAGGGACTATTCGTTGAGTTTTAGAAACCTTTCGTATTCACAGTGTGCCCGTTCTCTAGGTTTCCCGTACATGTTATAACTGTAGTAATATTCCCTTCAACCTGGAGAGTTGGGACCCATGGAATGGGTGCCATGCATTATTGCTTTAAAGGGTCTGCATTTGTTCACCCAATCTCACCAATCCTCTCAGTCCCAAGTGTCCAGCCTTATGCCACATCCAGCTGTCATTGTAGATAAGGTCATTCCAGGTACCATCAGAGGCCCTGAAGGAATTGTAAAGAATTTCCCAGTTTTTTTTGTTTTATTTTTGAAATTCCTTTTTATAATGGGTTTGAGCTGATTCTCGCTGCCATATTTATGCCAGTCTAGACACACTTGATTCCCTTACGGAGACATATCAATACATAGGTTTTAAGATTCTTACTAGTCAGATATATTCCTCTGCGGGAAATATGGGGTTTTGAGTCCCTTTCACTGAGGAAGGTGTAGGTCTTGTCTATTCCATAGTTGGTTTTTGGAATGGTACCTGTGCTTATATCAAACTCTGGTTTTATGCATCACCCCACCTCTCCTTCCCCCTTAAGCAGGCATAAGAGTGTTTTCTAAATGTGAGACACTGTTCTCTTTCCTAACTCAGTTCAAGTGTAGCCATGTTTACAGGATCTTCATAAGTGATATCTTATGATAAGTTTGTTTTTCTCTGTGACTTATTTCACTTAGAATCATCGTACCTGAATCCACCCATTTTGCTGCTACTGGTCTTATGACATTGATTTCATGGCTGAGGGATATTCCATCGTACGTAAGTACCACAATTTTTTGAACCATTTTTATATTTCCTGGGATATTTATGGTGTACCCAAGTTGAGGTCCTTGTAAGCAGTGCAGCCCTAAATTTTGGGGTGGCTGTGTCTTTTTGATTTTCAGTTTTCCCAAGGTATATTCCCTAGACTGGAAGTACCCTTGGCTCTGTAGCTCTGTTGTTTACTTGTTTTAGGGAACACAATGCACTCCTCCAGAGAGGCAGTTGGCAATTTACATCCCACCCATCAGCATAACAAGGCTCCCTGTTCTCCAGGGCCTGTCTTGCCTTTCCGGTTTTTACACATTTTGTGGATGTCCCTTTTGACCGGTGGGAAGTGATACTTCTTTGTAGTGCAGATTTGCATTGCCCGCTTGCTTGCTTGGCCAAAAAGGGCGTATGCGTTTTCTCCTGAATATATTCAGGAGAAAACGCATACGCCCCATTTGGCCAAGTGCATCATTGTCGAAGTTGTGCCCCTCTTCCTGTGCTTTAAAGGCAATTCCAACGTACCTCTTGAAATCTGTTTCCTGCTATTCTGCCTCGCTTTCAAGTCCGCCTCATTGCCTTCCCTCAACAGATTTTTGGACGATAGTTGTCCTTTATTACTCGGCCAGTTTGTGAATTGCTGTGCCCCTGAGCTCCATTTTTCAACTCGTTTTAGGTGAGCTGACCGCAAGTCCAAAATTTTGGTTCAGGACCTATACTGGTTCCCGGTGGGGGGCTGAGACTTTGGTTAATTCTTCTTCCTGCCGGGAAATTACAGTGATATGTGCCAGTCCAAATGCCTAACAGCTACTCTCTCATTGGTTCTCCCTCTTCCCTTTAATCCTCTGCCAAATTGGCAACCTGTGCGAACCAGGAGGTTAAAGGGGCTGTCTCTCCAAGATGGGAGGTTGATAGTAAAGCAGATGGAAAGTCAAACCGGAGCACCAGGAGAGGGACTATTCGTTGAGTTTTAAAAACCTTTCGTATTCACAGTGTGTCCGTTCTCTAGGTTTCCCGTACATGTTATAACTGTAGTAATATTCCCTTCAACCTGGAGAGTTGGGACCCATGGAATGGGTGCCATGCATTATTGCTTTAAAGGGTCTGCATTTGTTCACCCAATCTCACCAATCCTCTCAGTCCCAAGTGTCCAGCCTTATGCCACATCCAGCTGTCGTTGTAGATAGGGTCATTCCAGGTTTCATCAGAGACCCTGAAGGAATTGTAAAGAATTTCCCAGTTTTTTTGTTTTGTTTTTGAAATTCCTTTTTATAGTGGGTTTGAGCTGATTCTCGCTGCCATGTTTATGCCAGTCTAGACACACTTGATTCCCTTACGGAGACATATCAATACATAGGTTTTAAGATTCTTACTAGTCAGATATATTCCTCTGCGGCAAATATGGGGTTTTGAGTCCCTTTCACTGAGGAAGGTGTAGGTCTTGTCTATTCCATAGTTGGTTTTTGGAATGGTACCTGTGCTTATATGAAACTCTGGTTTTATGCATCACCCCACCTCTCCTTCCCCCTTAAGCAGGCATAAGAGTGTTTTCTAAATGTGAGACACTGTTCTCTTTCCTAACTCAGTTCAAGTGTAGCCATGTTTACAGGATCTTCATAAGTGATATCTTATGATAAGTTTCTTTTTCTCTGTGACTTATTTCACTTAGAATCATCATACCTGAATCCACCCATTTTGCTGCTACTGGTCTTATGACATTGATTTCATGGCTGAGGGATATTCCATCGTACGTAAGTACCACAATTTTTTGAACCATTTTTATATTTCCTGGGATATTTAAGGTGTACCCAAGTTGAGGTCCTTGTAAGCAGTGCAGCCCTAGATTTTGGGGTGGCTCTGTCTTATTGATCTTCAGTTTTCCCAAGGTTTATTCCCTAGACTGGAAGTGCCCTTGGCTCTGTAGCTCTGTTCTTTACTTGTTTTAGGGAACACAATGTACTCCTCCAGAGAGGCAGTTGGCAATTTACATCCCGCCCATCAGCATAACAAGGCTCCCTGTTCTCCAGGGCCTGTCTTGCCTTTCCGGTTTTTACACATTTTGTGGATGTCCCTTTTGACCGGTGGGAAGTGATACTTCTTTGTAGTGCAGATTTGCATTGCCCGCTTGCTTGCTTGGCCAAAAAGGGCGTATGCGTTTTCTCCTGAATATATTCAGGAGAAAACACATACGCCCCATTTGGCCAAGTGCATCATTGTCGAAGTTGTGCCCCTCTTCCTGTGATTTAAAGGTGATTCCAACGTACCTCTTGAAATCTGTTTCCTGCTATTCTGCCTCGCTTTCAAGTCCGCCTCGTTGACTTCCCTCAACAGATTTTTGGACGATAGTTGTCCTTTATTACTCGGCCAGTTTGTGAATTGCTGTGCCCCTGAGCTCCATTTTTCAACTCGTTTTTGGTGAGCTGACCGCAAGTCCAAAATTTTGGTTCAGGACCTATACTGGTTCCCGGTGGGGGGCTGTGACTTTGGTTAATTCTTCTTCCTGCCGGGAAATTACAGTGATATGGGCCCGTCCAAATGCCTATCAGCTACTCTCTCATTGGTTCTCCCTCTTCCCTTTCATCCTCTGCCAAATTGGCAACCTGTGCGAACCAGGAGGTTAAAGGGGCTGTCTCTCCAAGTTGGGAGGTTGATAGTAAAGCAGATGGAAAGTCAAACCTGAGCACCAGGAAAGGGACTATTCGTTGAGTTTTAGAAACCTTTCGTATTCACAGTGTGTCCGTTCTCTAGGATTCCCGTACATGTTATATCTGTAGTAATATTCCCTTCAACCTGGAGAGTTGGGACCCATGGAATGTGTGCCATGCATTATTGCTTTAAAGGGTCTGCATTTGCTCACCCAATCTCACCAATCCTCTCAGTCCCAAGTGTCCAGCCTTATGCCACATCCAGCTGTCATTGTACATAGGGTCATTCCAGGTATCATCAGAGACCCTGAAGGAATTGTAAAGAATTTCCCAGTTTTTTTTGTTTTATTTTTGAAATTCCTTTTTATAGTGGGTTTGAGCTGATTCTCGCTGCCATATTTATGCCAGTCTAGACACACTTGATTCCCTTATGGAGACATATCAATACATAGGTTTTAAGATTCTTACTAGTCAGATATTTTCCTCTGCGGGAAATATGGGGTTTTGAGTCCCTTTCACTGAGGAAGGTGTAGGTCTTGTCTATTCCATAGTTGGTTTTTGGAATGGTACCTGTGCTTATATCAAACTCTGATTTTATGCATCACCCCACCTCTCCTTCCCCCTTAAGCAGGCATAAGAGTGTTTTCTAAATGTGAGACACTGTTCTCTTTCCAAACTCAGTTCAAGTGTAGCCATGTTTACAGGATCTTCATAAGTGATATCTTATGATAAGTTTCTTTTTCTGTGTAACTTATTTCACTTAGAATCATCGTACCTGAATCCACCCATTTTGCTGCTACTGGTCTTATGACATTGATTTCATGGCTGAGGGATATTCCATCGTACGTAAGTACATCAATTTTTTGAACCATTTTTATATTTCCTGGGATATTTATGGTGTACCCAAGTTGAGGTCCTTGTAAGCAGTGCAGCACTAAATTTTGGGGTGGCTGTGTCTTTTTGATTTTCAGTTTTCCCAAGGTATATTCCCTAGACTGGAAGTGCCCTTGGCTCTGTAGCTCTGTTGTTTACTTGTTTTAGGGAACACAATGCACTCCTCCAGAGAGAGAGTTGGCAATTTACATCCCGCCCATCAGCATAACAAGGCTCCCTGTTCTCCAGGGCCTGTCTTGCCTTTCCGGTTTTTACACATTTTGTGGATGTCCCTTTTGACCGGTGGAAGTGATACTTCTTTGTAGTGCAGATTTGCATTGCCCGCTTGCTTGCTTGGCCAAAAAGGGCGTATGCGTTTTCTCCTGAATATATTCAGGAGAAAACGCATACGCCCCATTTGGCCAAGTGCATCATTGTCGAAGTTGTGCCCCTCTTCCTGTGATTTAAAGGTGATTCCAACATACCTCTTGAAATCTGTTTCCTGCTATTCTGCCTCGCTTTCAAGTCCGCCTCGTTGCCTTCCCTCAACAGATTTTTGGACGATAGTTGTCATTTATTACTCGGCCAGATTGTGAATTGCAGTGCCCCTGAGCTCCATTTTTCAACTCGTTTTAGGTGAGCTGACCGCAAGTCCAAAATTTTGGTTCAGGACCTATACTGGTTCCCGGTGGGGGGCTGAGACTTTGGTTAATTCTTCTTCCTGCCGGGAAATTACAGTGATATGTGCCCGTCCAAATGCCTATCAGCTACTCTCTCATTGGTTCTCCCTCTTCCCTTTCATCCTCTGCCAAATTGGCAACCTGTGCGAACCAGGAGGTTAAAGAGGCTGTCTCTCCAAGTTGGGAGGTTGATAGTAAAGCTGATGGAAAGTCAAACCGGAGCACCAGGAGAGGGACTATTCGTTGAGTTTTAGAAACCTTTCGTATTCACAGTGTGCCCGTTCTCTAGGTTTCCCGTACATGTTATAACTGTAGTAATATTCCCTTCAACCTGGAGAGTTGGGACCCATGGAATGGGTGCCATGCATTATTGCTTTAAAGGGTCTGCATTTGTTCACCCAATCTCACCAATCCTCTCAGTCCCAAGTGTCCAGCCTTATGCCACATCCAGCTGTCATTGTAGATAAGGTCATTCCAGGTATCATCAGAGACCCTGAAGGAATTGTAAAGAATTTCCCAGTTTTTTTTGTTTTATTTTTGAAATTCCTTTTTATATTGGGTTTGAGCTGATTCTCGCTGCCATATTTATGCCAGTCTAGACACACTTGATTCCCTTACGGAGACATATCAATACATAGGTTTTAAGATTCTTACTAGTCAGATATATTCCTCTGCGGCAAATATGGGGTTTTGAGTCCCTTTCACTGAGGAAGGTGTAGGTCTTGTCTATTCCATAGTTGGTTTTTGGAATGGTACCTGTGCTTATATCAAACTCTGGTTTTATGCATCACCCCACCTCTCCTTCCCCCTTAAGCAGGCATAAGAGTGTTTTCTAAATGTGAGACACTGTTCTCTTTCCTAACTCAGTTCAAGTGTAGCCATGTTTACAGGATCTTCATAAGTGATATCTTATGATAAGTTTCTTTTTCTCTGTGACTTATTTCACTTAGAATCATCGTACCTGAATCCACCCATTTTGCTGCTACTGGTCTTATGACATTGATTTCATGGCTGAGGGATATTCCATCGTACGTAAGTACCACAATTTTTTGAACCATTTTTATATTTCCTGGGATATTTATGGTGTACCCAAGTTGAGGTCCTTGTAAGCAGTGCAGCCCTAAATTTTGGGGTGGCTGTGTCTTTTTGATTTTCAGTTTTCCCAAGGTATATTCCCTAGACTGGAAGTACCCTTGGCTCTGTAGCTCTGTTGTTTACTTGTTTTAGGGAACACAATGCACTCCTCCAGAGAGGCAGTTGGCAATTTACATCCCACCCATCAGCATAACAAGGCTCCCTGTTCTCCAGGGCCTGTCTTGCCTTTCCGGTTTTTACACATTTTGTGGATGTCCCTTTTGACCGGTGGGAAGTGATACTTCTTTGTAGTGCAGATTTGCATTGCCCGCTTGCTTGCTTGGCCAAAAAGGGCGTATGCGTTTTCTCCTGAATATATTCAGTAGAAAACGCCTACGCCCCATTTGGCCAAGTGCATCATTGTCGAAGTTGTGCCCCTCTTCCTGTGCTTTAAAGGCAATTCCAACGTACCTCTTGAAATCTGTTTCCTGCTATTCTGCCTCGCTTTCAAGTCCGCCTCATTGCCTTCCCTCAACAGATTTTTGGACGATAGTTGTCCTTTATTACTCGGCCAGTTTGTGAATTGCTGTGCCCCTGAGCTCCATTTTTCAACTCGTTTTAGGTGAGCTGACCGCAAGTCCAAAATTTTGGTTCAGGTCCTATACTGGTTCCCGGTGGGGGGCTGAGACTTTGGTTAATTCTTCTTCCTGCCGGGAAATTACAGTGATATGTGCCAGTCCAAATGCCTAACAGCTACTCTCTCATTGGTTCTCCCTCTTCCCTTTAATCCTCTGCCAAATTGGCAACCTGTGCGAACCAGGAGGTTAAAGGGGCTGTCTCTCCAAGTTAGGAGGTTGATAATAAAGCAGATGGAAAGTCAAACCGGAGCACCAGGAGAGGGACTATTCGTTGAGTTTTAGAAACCTTTCGTATTCACAGTGTGTCCATTCTCTAGGATTCCCGTACATGTTATATCTGTAGTAATATTCCCTTCAACCTGGAGAGTTGGGACCCATGGAATGTGTGCCATGCATTATTGCTTTAAAGGGTCTGCATTGCTCACCCAATCTCACCAATCGTCTCAGTCCCAAGTGTCCAGCCTCATGCCACATCCAGCTGTCATTGTAGATAGGGTCATTTCAGGTTTCATCAGAGACCCTGAAGGAATTGTAAAGAATTTCCCAGTTTTTTTTGTTTTGTTTTTTAAATTCCTTTTTATAGTGGGTTTGAGCTGATTCTCGCTGCCATGTTTATGCCATTCTAGACACGCTTGATTCCCTTACGGAGACATATCAATACATAGGTTTTAAGATTCTTACTAGTCAGATATATTCCTCTGCGGGAAATATGGGGTTTTGAGTCCCTTTCACTGAGGAAGGTGTAGGTCTTGTCTATTCCATAGTTGGTTTTTGGAACGGTACCTGTGCTTATATCAAACTCTGGTTTTATGCATCACGCCACCTCTCCTTCCCCCTTAAGCAGGCATAAGAGTGTTTTCTAAATGTGAGACACTGTTCTCTTTCCTAACTCAGTTCAAGTGTAGCCATGTTTAGAGGATCTTCATAAGTGATAACTTATGATAAGTTTCTTTTTCTGTGTGACTTATTTCACTTAGAATCATCGTACCTGAATCCACCCATTTTGCTGCTACTGGTCTTATGACATTGATTTCATGGCTGAGGGATATTCTATCGTACGTAAGTACCACAATTTTTTGAACCAATTTTATATTTCCTGGGATATTTAAGGTGTACTCAAGTTGAGGTCCTTGTAAGCAGTGCAGCCCTAAATTTTGGGGTGGCTCTGTCTTATTGATTTTCAGTTTTTCCCAGGTATATTCCCTAGACTGGAAGTGCCCTTGGCTCTGTAGCTCTGTTGTTTACTTGTTTTAGGGAACACAATGCACTCCTCCAGAGAGGCAGTTGGCAATTTACATCCCGCCCATCAGCATAACAAGGCTCCCTGTTCTCCAGGGCCTGTCTTGCCTTTCTGGTTTTTACACATTTTGTGGATGTCCCTTTTGACCGGTGGGAAGTGATACTTCTTTGTAGTGCAGATTTGCATTGTCCGCTTGCTTGCTTGGCCAAAAAGGGCGTATGCGTTTTCTCCTGAATATATTCAGGAGAAAACGCATACGCCCTTTTTGTCCAAGTGCATCATTGTCGAAGTTGTGACCCTCTTCCTGTGCTTTAAAGGCGATTCCAACGTACCTCTTGAAATCTGTTTCCTGCTATTCTGCCTCGCTTTCAAGTCCGCCTCGATGCCTTCCCTCAACAGATTTTTGGACGATACTTGTCCTTTATTCCTCGGCCAGTTTGTGAATTGCTGTGCCCCTGAGCTCCATTTTTCAACTCGTTTTTGGTGAGCTGACCGCAAGTCCAAAATTTTGGTTCAGGATCTATACTGATTCCCGGTGGGTGGCTGATACTTTGGTTAATTCTTCTTCCTGGCGGGAAATTACAGTGATATGTGCCCGTCCAAATGCCTAACAGCTACTCTCTCATTGGTTCTGCCTCTTCCCTTTCATCCTCTGCCAAATTGGCCACCTGTGCGAACCAGGAGGTTAAAGGGGCTGTCTCTCCAAGTTGGGAGGTTGATAATAAAGCAGATGGAAAGTCAAACCGGAGCAACAGGAGAGGGACTATTCGTTGAGTTTTAGAAACCTTTCGTATTCACAGTGTGTCCGTTCTCTAGGATTCCCGTACATGTTATATCTGTAGTAATATTCCCTTCAACCTGGAGAGTTGGGACCCATGGAATGTGTGCCATGCATTATTGCTTTAAAGGGTCTGCATTTGCTCACCCAATCTCACCAATCGTCTCAGTCCCAAGTGTCCAGCCTTATGCCACATCCAGCTGTCATTGTAGATAGGGTCATTCCAGGTTTCATCAGAGATTCTGAAGGCATTGTAAGGAATTTCCCAGTTTTTTTGTTTCATTTTTGAAATTCCTTTTTATAGTGGGTTTGAGCTGATTCTCGCTGCCATATTTATCCCAGTCTAGACACACTTGATTCCCTTACGGAGACATATCAATACATAGGTTTTAAGATTCTTACTAGTCAGATATATTCCTCTGCGGGAAATATGGGGTTTTGAGTCCCTTTCACTGAGGAAGGTGTAGGTCTTGTCTATTCCATAGTTGGTTTTTGGAACGGTACCTGTGCTTATATCAAACTCTGGTTTTATGCATCACCCCACCTCTCCTTCCCCCTTAAGCAGGCATAAGAGTGTTTTCTAAATGTGAGACACTCTTCTCTTTCCTAACTCAGTTCAAGTGTAGCCATGTTTAGAGGATCTTCATAAGTGATAACTTATGATAAGTTTCTTTTTCTGTGTGACTTATTTCACTTAGAATCATCGTACCTGAATCCACCCATTTTGCTGCTACTGGTCTTATGACATTGATTTCATGGCTGAGGGATATTCCATCGTACGTAAGTACCACAATTTTTTGAACCAATTTTATATTTCCTGGGATATTTAAGGTGTACCCAAGTTGAGATCCTTGTAAGCAGTGCAGCCCTAAATTTTGGGGTGGCTCTGTCTTATTGATTTTCAGTTTTTCCCAAGGTTTATTCCCTAGACTGGAAGTGCCCTTGGCTCTGTAGCTCTGTTCTTTACTTGTTTTAGGGAACACAATGTACTCCTCCAGAGAGGCAGTTGGCAATTTACATCCCGCCCATCAGCATAACAAGGCTCCCTGTTCTCCAGGGCCTGTCTTGCCTTTCTGGTTTTTACACATTTTGTGGATGTCCCTTTTGACCGGTGGGAAGTGATACTTCTTTGTAGTGCAGATTTGCATTGCCCGCTTGCTTGCTTGGCCAAAAAGGGCGTATGCGTTTTCTCCTGAATATATTCAGGAGAAAACGCATACGCCCCATTTGGCCAAGTGCATCATTGTCAAAGTTGTGCCCCTCTTCCTGTGATTTAAAGGTGATTCCAACGTACCTCTTGAAATCTGTTTCCTGCTATTCTGCCTCGCTTTCAAGTCTGCCTCGTTGCCTTCCCTCAACAGATTTTTGGACGATAGTTGTCCTTTATTACTCGGCCAGTTTGTGAATTGCTGTGCCCCTGAGCTCCATTTTTCAACTCGTTTTTGGTGAGCTGACCGCAAGTCCAAAATTTTGGTTCAGGACCTATACTGGTTCCCGGTGGGGGGCTGAGACTTTGGTTAATTCTTCTTCCTGCCGGGAAATTACAGTGATATGTGCCCGTCCAAATGCCTATCAGCTACTCTCTCATTGGTTCTCCCTCTTCCCTTTCATCCTCTGCCAAATTGGCAACCTGTGCGAACCAGGAGGTTAAAGGGGCTGTCTCTCCAAGATGGGAGGTTGATAGTAAAGCAGATGGAAAGTCAAACCGGAGCACCAGGAAAGGGACTATTCGTTGAGTTTTAGAAACCTTTCGTATTCACAGTGTGTCCGTTCTCTAGGATTCCCGTACATGTTATATCTGTAGTAATATTCCCTTCAACCTGGAGAGTTGGGACCCATGGAATGTGTGCCATGCATTATTGCTTTAAAGGGTCTGCATTTGCTCACCCAATCTCACCAATCCAATCAGTCCCAAGTGTCCAGCCTTATGCCACATCCAGCTGTCATTGTACATAGGGTCATTCCAGGTATCATCAGAGACCCTGAAGGAATTGTAAAGAATTTCCCAGTTTTTTTTGTTTTATTTTTGAAATTCCATTTTATAGTGGGTTTGAGCTGATTCTCGCTGCCATATTTATGCCAGTCTAGAAACACTTGATTCCCTTATGGAGACATATCAATACATAGGTTTTAAGATTCTTACTAGTCAGATATATTCCTCTGCGGGAAATATGGGGTTTTGAGTCCCTTTCACTGAGGAAGGTGTAGGTCTTGTCTATTCCATAGTTGGTTTTTGGAATGGTACCTGTGCTTATATCAAACTCTGATTTTATGCATCACCCCACCTCTCCTTCCCCCTTAAGCAGGCATAATAGTGTTTTCTAAATGTGAGACACTGTTCTCTTTCCTAACTCAGTTCAAGTGTAGCCATGTTTACAGGATCTTCATAAGTGATATCTTATGATAAGTTTCTTTTTCTGTGTGACTTATTTCACTTAGAATCATCGTACCTGAATCCACCCATTTTGCTGCTACTGGTCTTATGACATTGATTTCATGGCTGAGGGATATTCCATCGTACGTAAGTACCACAATTTTTTGAACCATTTTTATATTTCCTGGATTATTTATGGTGTACCCAAGTTGAGGTCCTTGTAAGCAGTGCAGCCCTAAATTTTGGGGTGGCTGTGTCTTTTTGATTTTCAGTTTTCCCAAGGTATATTCCCTAGACTGGAAGTACCCTTGGCTCTGTAGCTCTGTTGTTTACTTGTTTTAGGGAACACAATGCACTCCTCCAGAGAGGCAGTTGGCAATTTACATCCCGCCCATCAGCATAACAAGGCTCCCTGTTCTCCAGGGCCTGTCTTGCCTTTCCGGTTTTTACACATTTTGTGGATGTCCCTTTTCACCGGTGGGAAGTGATACTTCTTTGTAGTGCAGATTTGCATTGCCCGCTTGCTTGCTTGGCCAAAAGGGGCGTATGCGTTTTCTCCTGAATATATTCAGGAGAAAACGCATACGCCCCATTTGGCCAAGTGCATCATTGTCGAAGTTGTGCCCCTCTTCCTGTGCTTTAAAGGCAATTCCAACGTACCTCTTGAAATCTGTTTCCTGCTATTCTGCCTCGCTTTCAAGTCCGCCTCATTGCCTTCCCTCAACAGATTTTTGGACGATAGTTGTCCTTTATTACTCGGCCAGTTTGTGAATTGCTGTGCCCCTGAGCTCCATTTTTCAACTCGTTTTAGGTGAGCTGACCGCAAGTCCAAAATTTTGGTTCAGGACCTATACTGGTTCCCGGTGGGGGGCTGAGACTTTGGTTAATTCTTCTTCCTGCCGGGAAATTACAGTGATATGTGCCAGTCCAAATGCCTAACAGCTACTCTCTCATTGGTTCTCCCTCTTCCCTTTAATCCTCTGCAAAATTGGCAACCTGTGCGAACCAGGAGGTTAAAGGGGCTGTCTCTCCAAGATGGGAGGTTGATAGTAAAGCAGATGGAAAGTCAAACCGGAGCACCAGGAGAGGGACTATTCGTTGAGTTTTAAAAACCTTTCGTATTCACAGTGTGTCCGTTCTCTAGGTTTCCCGTACCTGTTATAACTGTAGTAATATTCCCTTCAACCTGGAGAGTTGGGACCCATGGAATGGGTGCCATGCATTATTGCTTTAAAGGTTCTGCATTTGTTCACCCAATCTCACCAATCCTCTCAGTCCCAAGTGTCCAGCCTTATGCCACATCCAGCTGTCGTTGTAGATAGGGTCATTCCAGGTTTCATCAGAGACCCTGAAGGAATTGTAAAGAATTTCCCAGTTTTTTTGTTTTGTTTTTGAAATTCTTTTTTATAGTGGGTTTGAGCTGATTCTCGCTGCCATGTTTATGCCAGTCTAGACACACTTGATTCCCTTACGGAGACATATCAATACATAGGTTTTAAGATTCTTACTAGTCAGATATATTCCTCTGCGGCTAATATGGGGTTTTGAGTCCCTTTCACTGAGGAAGGTGTAGGTCTTGTCTATTCCATAGTTGGTTTTTGGAATGGTACCTGTGCTTATATGAAACTCTGGTTTTATGCATCACCCCACCTCTCCTTCCCCCTTAAGCAGGCATAAGAGTGTTTTCTAAATGTGAGACACTGTTCTCTTTCCTAACTCAGTTCAAGTGTAGCCATGTTTACAGGATCTTCATAAGTGATATCTTATGATAAGTTTCTTTTTCTTTGTGACTTATTTCACTTAGAATCATCGTACCTGAATCCACCCATTTTGCTGCTACTGGTCTTATGACATTGATTTCATGGCTGAGGGATATTCCATCGTACGTAAGTACCACAATTTTTTGAACCAATTTTATATTTCCTGGGATATTTAAGGTGTACCCAAGTTGAGGTCCTTGTAAGCAGTGCAGCCCTAAATTTTGGGGTGGCTCTGTCTTATTGATTTTCAGTTTTTCCCAGGTATATTCCTTAGACTGGAAGTGCCCTTGGCTCTGTAGCTCTGTTGTTTACTTGTTTTAGGGAACACAATGCACTCCTCCAGAGAGGCAGTTGGCAGTTTACATCCCGTCC